>NC_046974.1:1910000-2120000 GCF_009769545.1 Cyclopterus lumpus
CAAAAGAAAAAAAATACAACTCGCTGTACAGATTAATGGAGTTACACACACACACACACACACACACACACACACACACACACACACACACACACACACACACACACACACACACACACACACACACACACACACACACACACACACACACACACACACACACACACACACACACACACACACACACACACACACACACACACACACACACACACACGTTGGGTCTCCTCTACGCTCAGCTTCTGAAACATGTTAAATCTCTCTCAGTCCTCAAAAAAAACAGATTTCTTCACGGTGTTTTCTGCCCGGCAACAGAGAGAAATGCACATATATAATATATAAATATACCTCTCTGATCAAACGGTCACATGATTTCATGGAGGCGCTTCACTGAAAACCTGTCGATGTCGTTACACACGCATCATGTAGGACTTCCTGGAGTTCTCCTTTTATTTAACTATTGTATTTACAATGAACCCGTCATGGTGGAAAGAGGGTTCAGGTCTGTGGGGGGTCGGAGGAGTCCGGTACCACCAAACACCACCGGTATGAACTTGATTGTGCGGCATTTTCTTTTTTTTGTTAAATGAACGCCTAAGAACTTCCTTTGACCGCCCAGTTAGACAGATTCTAACCCGCTGGCTCTGGGCTAACACGCTAGCTCGGGGCTAACGCGCTAACTCGGGGCTAACGCGCTAGCTCGGGGCTAACGCGCTAGCTCGGGGCTAACGCGCTAGCTCGGGGCTAACGCGCTAGCTCGGGGCTAACGCGCTAGCTCGGGGCTAACGCGCTAGCTCGGGGCTAACGCGCTAACTTGGGGCTAACGCGCTACTTTTGGGGTCTAGCGCGCTAGCTCGGGGCTAATGCACCCCCCCCCCCCCCCCCATCACCCCATCCCCCCATCCCGTCCAGGGGCCACGCCCGTGATTCGGGATAGAAATTCGCTCCCCGGCGGTGTTGTGAACTTGATTATCTTTTTCGCTGTGACCTCATCACTTAAGACGAACAACACTCCCCTCGGTCACGTCAACACTTTGGTCCGGACATATTGCTCCTCTACGCCATTTATGATTCATATTCTCGCTCTGATGCTGGAATCCAACCGTTTTTAAGTCCATGATTAGGAGTGCAGGAGAGAGAGAGAGAGAGAGAGAGAGAGAGAGAGAGAGAGAGAGAGAGAGAGAGAGAATGAGAGAGAAAATAGATCAGAACAACAAAAACACACGTTCAGCAGGAAAGAAACGACAAAAGACTGAAAGTTCAAAACCGAGATCGTGATTAGAAAATTTAAAAAAAAGAAGAAGACTCTTCTCTCGTGAGGACCGGCTGGTTTAGAGTTCTTCACAAAAACACCCAAAATGTGTCGGGTCAGAGTTCAGCCGGGACGACCCGAGCCGGTTTCATGATGAGTCCAGGTGTGTGTGTGTGTGTGTGTGTGTGTGTGTGTTATTTGTTGCGCAGCAGCTCCAGCTGGTCCTGGTATTCGGTGAACAGTCTCTGGAATCGAAGGTTTTCCACGATGACGGGCAAAACCTCCCGCAGCAGCTCGCGCTTACGGAGACCCTGAAAACACACAAAACAACACACACACACACACACAAATTGACACGTAGTCCCAACTGCATTTACTCCCTTTCACAATAAAAGCCCTGGGCGTTAAACACTGAAGATAAAAAGAGCGCTGCCGGCGTACCAGAGTGGTGGGCTCCCAGGCCGTGGCCGCCGACTTGTGGACGGGACCCAGCAGCTCCTGACACAGCTCTCTGAGACGATGCTCTGAGCCTGGAGGGGACACACACACACACACACACACACACACACAATAAAGCTGCGTTCAAAGCGCCTCTTTTTACTGCAAAGGAGGCGGATCGTGTACCTTCGTTTACGAGGAAGCGGGCGTAGATGAGCAGCCAGTAGCGGTACTCCTGCGCCGACTGCAGGGTCAGGGCGGACGCCAGCTGGTTCTCCAGGAAGGCCAGCGTCATGCTCTGCTGCAGGTGGTGAGGGGTGGAGGACAGGCGGGACGCCAGGCGACCGGCACTGCAGGGGGGGGTGGGGGGAGAGACTTCATGAACCTTGATCAGAGAGTGGGACATTTCTGACACGTCAAGATGAACACTAGCGTCCTACTTGAGGTTGCGTCCCTGCATGACAGCCAGCGGCCCCGAGGACACAGGTGCATCGTGGGTCGGCAGGCAGCTCCTGAAGTCGGCACACTGGACCATGGAGTCTCCTTTATCGGCAATCAGAGTCCTGAGAGAGAGAGAGAGAGAGAGAGATGTCAGCACTCAGGAGTCCATTCCAGTCCAGTCCAGTCCCCCCCCACGGTGCCTCACCAGGTCTCCAGGGACGAGCTGAAGCAGTAGCACTTCCCGTTGGACAGTCCAATGACGGGGACCCCCTGCTGGGTCAGCAGAGACTGAGACACGGTGGTGTCGGCACCTACACACACACACAGAGTTATTTTCAGGGAGGACGGCATGAAGTGGTTCGAAGCCAACTTCGTCTGAGGATCGTCTTCATCATCAAGAGGAAGACTCCAATGAGTTGGGTGTTAAATGTACTTTTGAAACATTTAAAAGAAATACATAAATTCACTTCATTTCGAGATGGAATTAAGACTCAAGTGTGCGTTGCGTGTCAAGTACAGAGCTGAAGCCAGGATGTGGTTAGCCTAGCTTAGCATAAAGACTGGTAGAGGGGGGGGGGGGCGGACAGCTAGCCTGGTTCTATGCACCTACCTACAGCCATGCACTGTATACAAGAAGTGGACGTGGACACCATGTTGTTGTCGTTTTGAAGCCTAAAGTTCAGCATTTTGGCCGTCGCCATCTTGTTTCTTTTGCAACCGGAAGAGGGCGGAGCCAAGTACAAACGGAAGGTGAATAGTTTTTCAGAACGTTACATTTAACTTCCATGAAATGTAAACGCACTGTGAAAAGTGGAACGCTGTAAGATGTAAACAAACAACCCTCTGGTAGAGACCTGTCAATCACCTTGTAGCCCCGCCCTAAAGCATACCCTGCTTTATGGAAAACTAATTCACAGCTTTAGGAGGAGTTCGCTGTTTTTGTCTAATTAAGAGACTCCAGCTCTGCACTCGTCAGTGACACCCCAACACCTCTTCTCACCAGACAGGATGCTCAGCAGCGACTCGTTCTTCACCAGAGCCTTTTGCTTGTGAACGTCCCTGCACACGCACACACACACACACACACACACACACACACACACACACACACACACACACCTGGTTAATACACGGCCACATCAACGTGTAATATCAATAGTGATCTTGTGACTAAAAGTCCACCGACCAGACGGACAGCGTCGCTCCGGCCGTCAGAGCCATGACGAAGTGGGCGGAGCAATGCAGAGCCGAGGCGGGCGTGGCCAGCTGGATGGCGGGGAGGAGCCTCCGCCCACAGGAAGAGAAGACCGACAACATCCTGTCCTGACAGGCGACGGCGAGGACGTCGCTGAAGAAGGGAGGGGGAGGGGCATTTGAAATACTTTATGTAATTAATCTATATTCTACTTATTATAATACATCACAGTTCATTAGTCTATTCATATCTGAGCATGAGGACCCTCCAGAGGGTCTGAGCATGAGGACCCCCCCCCTAGAGGGTCTGAGCATGAGGACCCTCCTAGAGGGTCTGACCCCCCCACAGCCTCGTACCTGCTCCCTGCGGCCGTGACCACTGAGCTGGGCAGCAGCGTGTTCCAGTCCCGTCCGTCTCTGGAGCAACGCAGCTGGCTGAGCTTCGAACCCGCGATCAGCGACACCTCGTTCTCCACCTCCAGGAACACCGACGGCTCCATGCTCACCTGCACACACACACACGCACACATGCACACACACACACACACACGTAAGACGCTGCTTCATCCGAACAATAAAAGGTCAACGATGACGTCACGGTGAAACTGCAAACGAAACTACAGAAACATGAAGCATTATGGGTAGAAGAAGATGGACGCGTATGAACAACAAAGAAGCTCTTTGCATGTCGTTGCAGTTCCCACCGGTCACCAGTAGAGGGAGGCGATGAGCAGAAGGTGCAGACGCAGTGAAGGCAACGCTTTCAGAAACTAGAAGAAGGTTATGTTTGTTCTCAGGCAGGAGGCGGCCGCCTTGAGCCGAGGACCCCCCACGGACTCGGACTAATATAAACCAATAAAGAACCGTTTCTGAATGCTCAAATCCGCTTTGGTCAGCAATAAAAAACTAATAATCTAACATTTAAAAGAAGTGCTTTGGTTTCAAAAACATTTTATAAAACTATGTAATATAAAAAATAATAAAGACACACACACACACACACACCTGCAGACTGAAGGCCTTCTTTATACTCGGCGTCGGTAGCTTGAGAGCCGCCGGAGGAGCCGCCACCCGGCTGGGCTCCCGCTCCGCCGGAGGAGTCATCTGAGAGGAAGAGGAGGAGCCAAACGTTTAGGGAGCGTCACTACGGCATGAACAGAAAGAAGCTCCGACCGTCCGTTACTTCAGCATCCGAACGAGAGCGTATTTGATTTAAGCGGTCGGTGTTTTCATCTTTCCGACGGTCCACAAACGCATCACGTGTGACGAAACGCTACCATTGCTGAAACATTATTTTTTCCAGCGAAACGTTTAGTAAACCATTTGTTTAAAAATGAATTCTGTAAAAAACATTAAATTCTGAGCTCCTGAACGCAACCAGGAAGCCATGATCGATTCATTTGAGACCGACAGTCATGTGACAATAAATCTGTGAACGCAGAGAAGAGGCTGTAAAAAAATGTCATTATAATAATAATAATAATAATACGTTTACATCGTTTGTAAAATAAATGATCAAAGAAAGCCAACTTGTTTTCTTCTTCATGCCGTAATAACCGCGGAGACGTGTGCTGCTACCTGCATGAAGGGCTGGGCCATGGGGGCGGCCATCTTGTCTTTCCTGGGCCGTCCCTTCTTCCTCTTCTCCACCACGCCGTCTCCGTCCATCAGCAGCTCCGGCTTCCTCTTGCTGAACGACAGGTTCTTGTTGATGGAGGCCATCTTGTCCTCGCTGTCACTGCTGGTGTCGTCTTTGGCCTTCACGTCCTTCGGGGCGGAGACGCCGCCGCCGTCCTTCGGCCTGCTGGACGACAAACAGACGGTTTTGTGCCGCGCCGCCTCGCGTCGGGAACCTTCTCCGAGACCCCGAGGGGCCCTCACCTGTCGAGAGGCACGAGTCCGGCGATGGAGGAGATGGTGGCGGTGACCCCCGGCGTGGCCTTCGACCTCTCCGTGAACCTGGAGTCCAACGCCTTCATGGGCTCGATCTTGGAGGCGGAAGTGAGCAGCAGACCGGACTTCGCTCTGGGGAGACGGTGAGAACCAGAAGATCACGAGCGGCTCGGTAGCTCGAAGACACAACACCGCAGGAGAAGTCGGGGGGCCCTCGTACCCGTCCTTGTTGTCCTCCGGGCCCTTGGTGGCGGCGCCGGCCGGAGGCGAGGTGAGCATGGGGTCGTGGCCCGGCCGCAGCCCCAGAGACGACGCCGGTCCCGGGCTGGAGTCGGAGCTGAGCTGGGAGGTGAGCTGGTTGGACATGGAGGAGCCCGAGGGCAGGATGGGGGCGCTGTTGAAGAGCGCCGGGGAGAAGTCGCTGCAGGGAAACAAAGAAAAGAGGACCGGTTGATGCCGCTGCTTCTTCTTCGTACCCTGCGGTGCGTTCGAGGCCCACGGGCCATCTCCCTACCCGGTGTCCAGCTGAGCGATGCAGAGCGGCGTGATCCGTCTCCTGCCGTCCGGGGTTCTCGTCTCCACCTGCTTCTTCAGAAGGTTCTGCAAGAACCGACACATCCGAATTAGTTTGGACAGAAACTGGACTCTCATCATTTCATGAGTCTGCATCACACGAGTCTTAAAAGACACAAATCCGTGAACACGTTTCCTTGATATAAAACATTTCATCGTTTAAACCTTTAAGAACACACCCGTCACAATTTAACCATTAAAAATATATATGTGTTTTTTTATTCGTCTCGTATTTTCTTCCTTAAAAATCGTGCCCCTTTAAGGTTAGGAGTGTTCTAAGCCCGCCCACTTTCTTTTAGCCGTCCAATCAAATGCATGTTTAGTCCAAAGATTACATAAATTAATATTTGGATTCTTTAGCGATCACATACAATTAGAGGGAAGGGCGTGTATCATACATTTATTTAATTTATTTAGCCAACTTCTATATATTAAGACCCATTTCTTGTGTTTTTTAATGTTTATACAAAGAGTTTTAAATGGATCTAAAATCTCTTAAAGAACAGTAATGAATGCATTACTTGTGAAATATGTTATTAATTAAATAATCACAGTTTGTGCCTTAGTGTCCCCCTTTTTCTATTCTCTCTCTCTATTATTTATTTATTTATATATATATATATATATATATATATATATATATATATATATATATATATATATATATATATATATTTATTTTCCATGGGTTTAAATGTCTGCATTTTGCCGTTTATTATTAATGGAAAAATGTTAATTATTATTATATTTATTCTAAACAATTTGTGAAATTGTACATTTATTTGTGCAATTGTTGAATAAAATAAAAGAAAGAAAAAAAGCCGTGCACCTTCCTGATGTCCTCCAGAGACTCTCCGTTCATCACGCTGTTGAGTTTGGGGGCCGAGGCCTCGGGCCCGGCGCTGCTCGGCCCCAGCTGGGCCGAGCTCTGGCGCTCCTGCTGGTACTTCAGCATCTCCGGGTTCTCGATGATGGTGGTGGAGAGCTGGGCCTCGGTGCTGGTGATCGCCAGGCTCTTCCCGTAGATGTTCTGGTGGATGCTGTTCTGTATGCCAGAGGGCGAAGAACCAGGACTCGTAAACGTCAACCGCAGGACTCGTAAATATAAGTAAATATATATTAATTAATTCAATTAACAGATAAAATTAAGCTTTTTCCAAACTCTCAAGACTTTGCAGGAACCCTGCATCTGATAACAAGGTGAATATTTATAATATTATACAATAAATAAAACGCTGGTGTCGAGTTTCTTCTGATTCAGTCACTAAATGTAATGGACACCAAAACGTCTCAAAACATGACAGCCTGTTTCCATGAAGAACGTTCATGTTGGGAACCAGTATGAAGACCAGTGGAGAGGCTCTGACCTTCTCCTCCTCGTTCAGAGGGTCTCCCAGTTCGTCCAGTGAGAAGTCCAGGTAGGCCACAGTCCCGTCCATCGAACACACCAGCATCCCCAGACCGGTCAGGGTCCTGTGACACACACACACACACACACACACACACACACACACACACACACAGGGTTTAATCACGATGAACAGACGTACAAAAACTATATAAATATATATATATATATATATATATATATTTTTTTGGTCCTCTTCATGCGAGTGACGTCATCTCAAAACACACACACACACACACACACACACACACACACAGCCTGACTCACCAGGAGATGTCCATGATGGATTTATCGAACAGATCGTGAATGACCACCAGGGGGCGCTTCAGGGAGGTGAGCTGAAGAGCAGACGGGAGACGTTCGTTTAGTCAGGAAGTAACTGAACACTTGTGTTAAAGGTTGACACAACAACAACAACACCGACCCGTAGGTCACCACAACAACAACAAACTGACCCAGACGGAGAGCGAGCGGTCTTTGCTGCCGACGGCGCAGCAGCAGTACGGGCAGCCGGGTTTCGGGGCGCTGCCGTTCTTCTGCTTCTTCTTGAAGATCTTCGGGTTGAACTTCTGCAGAGGAAAAGAAAAGAAAAGAAAAGGGGGAACCAGAAACCCGTCAGCGTACGGAGCGTCCGCAGAAGGCGGCGCTCGAAGGCGGCGTCCTCACCACCACCGTGACGGCTTTCCGGTGGCCCACGAAGTCCATGTTGGTCTTCCAGCCGCCTCGCTCCACGATCTGAGCCGTGGGGCCGGAGTTGTTCATGGCGTGGGCCGACACCAGGTACTGACCGTCCGGGGACCAGGACAGACGCAGGACGTGGGTCGTCCCGCCGCACTGAGACGCCAGACGGGAGAAACGGGGGGGGGGGGGGGGGGGGGGAATTAATGTGATTCATGCGCCGCTGGATCGCTGCCATGGCAACCAGGCGATGCAGGAGAGAGACGTTTTTAAAAGAGGCCAACAAATACGGATAGAAGCAGAATATTTGTGAACGCGGTGCGGCACCTCGCTGAAGGGCTTGGTGATGTTGGCCTCCATCTGCCAGTCCATCGTCCTCCACACGCGGAGGCTGTGGTCGTCGGCCTGAGAGGCGACGTACTTCCCCACCGGGTCCCACGTCAGACCTTTGACCAGCCCGGTGTGACCACGCAGACACGTCACCATCTCTGGAGGACCAAGGAGACACGTCATTATGGAGCGCCACCAGGGGGCGACCTCTAAGTCTGTGCTTCATGTGGTAAAGCTGCATTCTCTCTCCTGACCACCAGGGGGCGACTCCTCTGGTTGTATAGAAGTCTATGCTTCATGTGTTAAAGCTGCATTCTCTCTCCTGACCACCAGGGGGCGACTCCTCTGGTTGTATAGAAGTCTATGCTTCATGTGTTAAAGCTGCATTCTGTCTCCTGACCACCAGGGGGCGACTCCTCTGGTTGTATAGAAGTCTATGCTTCATGTGTTAAAGCTGCATTCTCCCTCCTGACCACCAGGGGGCGACTCCTCTGGTTGTATAGAAGTCTATGCTTCATGTGTTAAAGCTGCATTCTCTCTCCTGACCACCAGGGGGCGACTCCTCTGGTTGTATAGAAGTCTATGCTTCATGTGGTAAAGCTGCATTCTCTCTCCTGACCACCAGGGGGCGACTCCTCTGGTTGTATAGAAGTCTATGCTTCATGTGGTAAAGCTGCATTCTCTCTCCTGACCACCAGGGGGCGACTCCTCTGGTTGTATAGAAGTCTATATAAATGACTCTACTTCTCTTGATTTATTCCCTCAGTAAACATTGTAAACATTAGTTTTTGGTCTCAATCTCTAGTTTCAAGTCTTCTTCAATACAGCGTGATGTTCATTTAGTAAATTATGGTCATTTAGAGTCAAACAGACCATAATGCAGGGTACCCTTTGGGGGCGGGGCTACACGGTGACCTGTGAGCTCTCCTACCTGGGAACTTGCGAGCGTTCCAGATGACGATGGTGTTGTCCACGCTGCAGGAGGCCAGCCACACGTCGTGAGGAGACCACGCCACGTCCATCACGTCTATACACACACACACACACACACACACACACACACACACACACACACACACACACACACACACACACACACACACACACACACACACACACACACACACACACACACACACACACACACACACACACACACACACACACACACACACACACACACACACACACACACACACACACACACACACGTTTACATCCTCTCTGTGTTCAACAGAAGTTCAGTCAAAGTTTCTGACCCAAAGACACATGACGAGTTCAAGGACCGTCGGAAAGATGATAATCTGACAATTATGTTTTTTACAGTGTGTGTGTGTGTGTGCGTGTGCGTTACCTCCAGTGTGGTTCCTCAGGATGGTGACACACCTCCACTGCTCCACGTTGGCCAGCTTGCTGCTCGACCCGAACACGGTGCTCGGCCCGATGAATCTACACAGAACACACACGTGTATATAAGTGTATATACGTGTGTGTGTATATATGTGTGTGTATATGTGTGTACGTGTGTGTATATATATGCGTGCGTGTATATACACACGTGTGTGTGTATACACACACGTGTGTGTGTGTATACATGTGGATATATGTGTGTGTATATAGTATGTGTGTACGTGTGTGTGTATATATGCGTGTGTGTATATACACGTGTGTGCGTGTTTGTGTACACGTATGTGCGTGTGCGTGTGTGTGTGTGTACTTACGCGGCTCTCTTCCACACCATCACTAGCTTGTCGTCCCCCCCTGATGCGAGGTACAGCCCGTTGTTGGACCAACGCACACAGTTCACACACGCTGCAGAGACACACAATCACACACACACACACACACACACACACACACACCTGATTCAAACAGGAAACTGGTGGAAAGACGAGTTTCTCTTCAAATAGCAGAAGATCTCCGTCCAGAGCCGAATAAAAGTTGACTTTTAAAGACGCTTTCCACACCCGTCTAAAGCACTTTGTAACTTATTGATTATATTATTATATTAATACACATCTGCGTCACCATTCTGACTCCCTGCAGTCGACCATGAATTAAACATCTTCTCCCACGCGTGACGCTCCTTTACGTTACTGTCGCTTTAAGAGCTTTTCTTCTTCTTCGAGGAGGTAAGCCGACCTTCGAGGACCCGGACGTCCTCATTGGCCGTCGACGCGTTTGTTGCATTTGTGACACTACAAGTACGTAAAGTATATATAATATAACACGTTTTAGAAGGGGGTTATTTGAGTCCACGTGGAGAGGGATGCGGTTACCGAGGTGATTGTCCATCTGGCAAAGCATCTTGGGAATATTCTCGTTCTTCTCGTCCTCGTCTCGGAGGACCGGCGCCATGTTCCAGATCATCACCTTCCCAGAATCCTCTCCTGAAAAAGACACAACCGGCGATATCAACAAAACCAACAACAAGCACTCGCGATGATATGTGCGTTTTATTTTGAAAATCCCACAATAAAATTTTTTTAAAAAGTTCTGGCTCTCACCTTGACCCCCGGTTGCAAACTTTGTCCCATCGGGGTGGATGTCAACGGAAAATATGGGTTTGCCTGTGAAGCACAAACGCATATGGAAAATAAGTTTTAAGAGAAAAATGTAAAAATAAAAGAACAGATGCTGTATCAATCTGATTGTTATTGATTATCAATCTGCCAAAATCGGCAGATTGATAATCAATAACAACCGATATCAGAGACACGTTTCAACACAACAGGAATCAACTGTTATTTTAGAACATTGTGTGTGTGTGTGTGTGTGTGTGACGGAGGTCTAACCGACTAAATAGAGACAACGTACCACATGAGAAGAATGTGTGTACAGAAACACTACACACACACACACACACACACACACACACACACACACACACACACACACACACACACACACACACACACACACACACACACACACACACACACACACACACACACACACACACACACACACACACACACACACACACACACACACACACACACACACACACACACACACACACACACACACACACACACACACACACACACACACACACACACACACACACACACACACACACACACACGTAATAAGTAATACTTCCTTCCTTTAAGATATTTATTATTAAATATTATTCCACTCACAGGGAAGAACTATTGATTCTAGCTTCTTCTTTTTTTTAAGGATTTCGGAAGCAGTATTTCTATATTGTGGACAAGATAATGCACGTGTGGAAGGAAACTGACCTTCAGTGTGTTTAACCTGCCCCCCCCCCCCCCCAAAAAAAATAAAAAATAATAATAATATATGTACACACACACACGTGTATGTGTGTGTGTGTGTGTATATATATATATATATATATATATATATATATATATATATACACACCCACATACACACGTCCCGTCAGAGAAACCTACATTTATTTTATTGTACTATAAATATTTGCCTTTAATAATGAATCAACAACAACAACCCCAAAACATCATCTGTGAGCTGGAGGCTCACGGATGATGTTTTGGGGCTAGTTGTTGTTGTTGATTTCTTTACTTTTGTGTTGTTGTTTTCTTTTTTTGGTGCACAAGTTCAAGTGTTGTATCTCAATATTCAGGGGGGTAGACCTTTGTTTTTTTAAATAAATGACTTTTTACAAGTGATGAAGGCAAACATTTATAGTAAAACAAAAGAAATGAACTATGCATGTCTGCCTTCATCATCATCATCATCTTATTAATTTAAAAGGAGCCCCTCTAAAAAAAAACTCTACCCCCTGAATGTTGAGATAAAACACTTGAGCTTGTGCACCAACAAAAAAAAGTAATAAAAGAAAAAACAAACAACAACAACGAGCCCCCCGAAAACAACATCCCTGAGCCTGTGTCAGTTAGGAGGAGAAACACGAGCCAACTGACCCCTTGTTGGCTCCTGCCATGTCGCGATATAAAAAGACCCGTACAAAATAATTACAATTAAAATATTTATGGATGCTTTTTAATAAAGCACGTAAATATAAAACACACACATGTAGCTACACACACAGGTCGCGGCGAGACGTCACCGGGCAGTTGAGTTAGCTAGCAGCAGCGCTAGCAGGGTGGAGCTAACTACCACCACCATGCCTCCTCGTCCCCCGTTCCGCCGACAACAAAAGCCCAACTTGCTCCGACAGATTCCTGCACGCTTACCGTTGTGGCTCACCCAGCTCGGCTTCAGCAGCTTCATTTTTTATCTTTTATCCCCCCTCGAAATAGTGTTCCTCCTTCGTCTCGTATTCCTCCACCGAGCCGCCTCCAAAAAAAACCCCTTTGTTGCGTCTCTAAACTCCGGCCGACACTTCGTGGCTGCGGAGACTCAACTCCATCTCTGCGGCAGCATCTCCACCCGCGAGCCTCCGGGAGCAAGTGGGCTAAAAGATAAGGCAAAAGAGCGGCGCGGGGGCACGGACGACAAGAGAGGTGACACCGGGCGGAAGTGTTTCCGTTGGGATTTTTAACCGCGGACCGGATGAGAGCCTGCGACCGGTTTTCACAATAGTTCCGCGGGCGAGACTTTTCTTTTTACAAACACGTTCAAATGAAACAGTCTTTTATTTAATGTGAACCTGTCGCGTGTTAAGTGTCAATTATTCAACGTCAGAGTGAAAATAGCGTCATATGTGTCACGTGGTTGTAAAATGTACTTGACACGTCTTTTATTTTGAAAATGCTAGTGCGCAAACTCAGAATTCAAACTGTTAGGAAACGTGTGAAGAGACAGAGGGCTCTTTGACGTTGACTGTTCTGGACTAAAGCTGCCATCGCAATAAATCAATAGATAGCAAATCAATACATATGAAAAGAAATTAATACAAAAGTAATTAGTCAAATAAATAGATATTTAAATGCACATTATTTATGGCTTAACTTTTGGTCAAACTGGGGCCGAGTTGCAAAGGCCATCTTTTTATTTAATCTTTCATGTATTCTTCATAAAAATATGTACTTTATTGTGATGTCTTTCTGCCCTGTGCATCACACGGTTGCTATTTAAAATAATAATAAAACACGTTCAAAGCGACATAGTGATTTTATTCAGTTTATGGTTACAATTCAGTTTCATAACGTGAGAAAGAGCTCCATGTTTTTAAATTATGTAAAATAAATAAATATATAATGGATGGATTGCATCCAGCCACCAGAAAAGAAAAGGCAGAGGAATGATTCATAGCAAACAAACACCAAAAAAAATAGACAATTATTTATTCAAATGTAGAGCCATGAGTAAAAAAAAAAGAAAAGACGATAGTATATCATATAAAGTGTAAAGAGAAGTCATAAAGTATGACATAACTATTTCAAGTGTGTACAAGTCAGTTAATACATGTTTCATTTCCTTTACAAGAATAAGAGCAAATTATTACAAAAGAAAACGTACAGAAACTGTTTAATTATCATATTCCTCCGATAACTTCACAGTTATGCCTTCACCTCCCGAAACACCGCGACAATAAAGCTTCTTCTACGAAACATCTTCGCTTAGAGTTTAAGAAACTAGAAACGTTTCCATATTGCCTCCACTCGTCAAACAGAAAACGTATTTCTGGGTTTCTTTCCGACCAAACGTGTTCTCAGTTCAAACTCGTCACTTCTTCTTTGATACTTCAGGGTAAATAATGTAAACCTGGAGGTGTAAATATGAGTACTGCGTGGAAAAGAACCTTTTTAAAGAACTGAATGCAGTACAGCGGCGAGGCCAGCAGGGGGCAGTGTGGCCGATAAACCTGCACAACTAAAAAAGAAACCCAGGAGCGCCCTGGACTCGGAGCGCCCTGGACTCGGAGCGCCCTGGACTCGGAGCGCCCTGGACTCGGGGCTCCGGAGCCACTTCAAAGGAGGTAATGAGCACACGGCAGGAAACAGTTTAAGGGTTCATGGGACAGTTTGTGCACAGAAACAAGATGGCCGACACCCAGCTGTCAGTTTACCCTCACCGATGGGATGAACACAATATTAGAAACACCGCTTATTATATTATTATTATTATTAAGAAAGTGTTTCAATCAGCTTCATAAGCTTAACAAAGATAATTTTTTTTTAAATGCCCACACAGGGTCCAGTCGGCTCAGAGACACACGTGTCAGTTTTTTGTGATTTTGGGGGGTTGGGGGGGCGGCTCTTCATGGACCGGGTGCGCCTCTGAAAGTGGCTTCGATCTGCTCCAGAGTCTTGCCCTTCGTTTCTGGTACGAAGAAGACGGTGAAGAGGACGTTGAGGACGCACATGGAGGCGAAGAGCCAGAAGGTTCCGGCGCTGGTGAGAAGACCCTGGAAGAGGTCACGAGGTCATGAGGTCACAGGTTCACGGGGACGTCGGGAAGGTTTATGAACACATTCAAAATACACACAAATAAAAACAACACGGAAGCTCCGAGGTGGAAAGCCTTTGTTCTTACCTTTCACATTAAAAGCCCAGGCACTTTTTTACCAGAGGGAACCCAAATTCACTCATTAAAAAAGGGAAAGTTTGGTATAATTAATTAATTAATTAATTATCAAAATAATTTGTAGACTATTTCTTTTAACAACTCTTATCAATCCTTTAGTCTCTAAATATCAGAAAATATTTTAAAAAATCAGTTCATGATGATATAAAAAACAGAAAGAAGCAGTATATATTTTCACATGAAACTGGAGAATGTCTGGCATTTCCTTGAAAAATGATAAACAATTAAACGAAAAAAAATAAATATATTTTTAATAATCATACCGATGAAAAGTATGAAATATAAAATCTAGAATTTATAATACAAGAGACATAAAAAAAAGAAAGGAATTAGCTCTAAGTTCTAGAGTAGAGCTTCAAAATAAAAGCTCTACTTTTTCCCCGTCCAGTTTTAAAAAGGAGCCGTGTGGAGGTTCTAGTGCCATCTAGTGGTGAGGTTGCAGATTGCAACAAACCGAATGCACGTCTGCTCACTCCAAAGTGTGCCACAGAACTACGGTGGCCTAGAGGGCTCTCTCTCTCCATTTGTCCATTCTGGGCCACCGTAGGAACTTGGTGGACTCTGAGGAGGACCAGCTCCCTATGTAGGCACGAAGGACTCATCATAAGCTCCAGTGTCAGGTGATTATTCACTAATGAAAACATAGTTATGAATATTATAATCGCATCAGCCAATAGAGACCCCCTTGTGACCCTTTGAGACACCCTTGAGACCCCCTTGTGACCCTTTGAGACCCCTTAAGACCCCCTTGTGACCCTTTGAGACCCCCAGAGACCCGCCGAGCGCTCACCATCATGTCCTGGAAGGTCTTGGTGACGAGGAACGCTATGCTCCAGTTGGTGAGGACGCAGGCGGCGCTGGAGACCCCCCGCACTTTGGAGGGGAAGATCTCCGACATGATCAGCCACGGGATGGGACCCCAACCCACAGCAAAACCTGAACGCAGCAGCAGCACCATTAATTAATTAATATATTCTTTATTAATATAAAACACAAACCATGGGAAACTGGGTCCAGGTTCCGAACCGCAGCCTTTAAGACCTGGATCGGAGTCAGACCCCCCCCACGCCCCACCCCCCGTCGGGGGACCCTGGATCTCACCTGCGATGAAGACGGCCATGCTGGCCAGGGCCAGCCAGGACAGGTCGGCGTGGGGCTCAACGCCGGCGCCGGAAGGTTTGGACACCAGGTAGAAGTAGACCCCGAACGTCATGGTGCTGATTGCCATGGCAACGCCTTGATTAGGAATGAGGGGGGTGAGAGAAACACACACCCAAAGTGTCGTCAGGGGACCAAGGTGTCAGGGGTCCAAGCTGTCAGGGGTCCAAGGTGTCAGGGGTCCAAAGTGTCAGGGGTCCAAGGTGTCAGGGGTCCAAAGTGTCAGGGGACCAAGGTGTCAGGGGTCCAAAGTGTCAGGGGTATAAGGTGTCAGGGGTCCAAGGTGTCAGGGGTCCAAAGTGTCAGGGGTCCAAAGTGTCAGGGGACCAAGGTGTCAGGGGTCTAAGGTGTCAGGGGTCCAAAGTGTCAGGGGTCCAAAGTGTCAGGGGTCCAAGGTGTCAGGGGTCCAAGGTGTCAGGGGTCCAAAGTGTCAGGGGTCCAAAGTGTCAGGGGTCCAAAGTGTCAGGGGTCCAAAATGTCAGGGGTCCAAAGTGTCAGGGGTCCAAAGTGTCAGGGGTCCAAAGTGTCAGGGGTCCAAAGTGTCAGGGGTCCAAAATGTCAGGGGTCCAAAGTGTCAGGGGTCCAAAGTGTCAGGGGTCCAAAGTGTCAGGGGTCCAAAATGTCAGGGGACCAAAGTGTCAGGGGTCCAAAATGTCAGGGGACCAAAGTGTCAGGGGACCAAAGTGTCAGGGGACCAAGGTGTCAGGGGTCCAAGGTGTCAGGGGTCCAAAGTGTCAGGGGTCCAAAATGTCAGGGGACCAAGGTGTCAGGGGTCCAAAGTGTCAGGGGACCAAGGTGTCAGGGGACCAAGGTGTCAGGGGTCCAAAGTGTCAGGGGTCCAAAGTGTCAGGGGACCAAGGTGTCAGGGGTCCAAAGTGTCAGGGGTCCAAAGTGTCAGGGGTCCAAAGTGTCAGGGGACCAAGGTGTCAGGGGACCAAGGTGTCAGGGGACCAAGGTGTCAGGGGTCCAAGGTGTCAGGGGTCCAAAGTGTCAGGGGTCCAAGGTGTCAGGGGACCAAGGTGTCAGGGGACCAAGGTGTCAGGGGTCTAAGGTGTCAGGGGTCCAAGGTGTCAGGGGTCCAAGGTGTCAGGGGTCCAAAGTGTCAGGGGTCCAAGGTGTCAGGGGACCAAGGTGTCAGGGGACCAAGGTGTCAGGGGTCTAAAGTGTCAGGGGTCCAAAGTGTCAGGGGTCCAAGGTGTCAGGGGACCAAGGTGTCAGGGGACCAAGGTGTCAGGGGTCCAAGGTGTCAGGGGTCCAAAGTGTCAGGGGTCCAAGGTGTCAGGGGACCAAGGTGTCAGGGGTCCAAAGTGTCAGGGGTCCAAGGTGTCAGGGGACCAAGGTGTCAGGGGTCCAAAATGTCAGGGGACCAAAATGTCAGGGGACCAAAGTGTCAGGGGTCCAAAATGTCAGGGGACCAAAGTGTCAGGGGTCCAAAATGTCAGGGGTCCAAAGTGTCAGGGGTCCAAAATGTCAGGGGACCAAAGTGTCAGGGGACCAAGGTGTCAGGGGTCCAAAATGTCAGGGGTCCAAAATGTCAGGGGACCAAAGTGTCAGGGGTCCAAAATGTCAGGGGTCCAAAGTGTCAGGGGTCCAAAGTGTCAGGGGTCCAAAGTGTCAGGGGTCCAAAGTGTCAGGGGTCCAAAATGTCAGGGGTCCAAAGTGTCAGGGGTCCAAAGTGTCAGGGGTCCAAAGTGTCAGGGGTCCAAAATGTCAGGGGACCAAAGTGTCAGGGGTCCAAAATGTCAGGGGACCAAAGTGTCAGGGGACCAAAGTGTCAGGGGTCCAAAGTGTCAGGGGTCCAAAATGTCAGGGGACCAAGGTGTCAGGGGTCCAAGGTGTCAGGGGTCCAAAGTGTCAGGGGTCCAAAATGTCAGGGGACCAAGGTGTCAGGGGTCCAAAGTGTCAGGGGACCAAGGTGTCAGGGGACCAAGGTGTCAGGGGTCCAAAGTGTCAGGGGTCCAAAGTGTCAGGGGACCAAGGTGTCAGGGGTCCAAAGTGTCAGGGGTCCAAAGTGTCAGGGGTCCAAAGTGTCAGGGGACCAAGGTGTCAGGGGACCAAGGTGTCAGGGGACCAAGGTGTCAGGGGTCCAAGGTGTCAGGGGTCCAAAGTGTCAGGGGTCCAAGGTGTCAGGGGACCAAGGTGTCAGGGGACCAAGGTGTCAGGGGTCTAAGGTGTCAGGGGTCCAAGGTGTCAGGGGTCCAAGGTGTCAGGGGTCCAAAGTGTCAGGGGTCCAAGGTGTCAGGGGACCAAGGTGTCAGGGGACCAAGGTGTCAGGGGTCTAAAGTGTCAGGGGTCCAAAGTGTCAGGGGTCCAAGGTGTCAGGGGACCAAGGTGTCAGGGGACCAAGGTGTCAGGGGTCCAAGGTGTCAGGGGTCCAAAGTGTCAGGGGTCCAAGGTGTCAGGGGACCAAGGTGTCAGGGGTCCAAAGTGTCAGGGGTCCAAGGTGTCAGGGGACCAAGGTGTCAGGGGACCAAGGTGTCAGGGGTCCAAAGTGTCAGGGGTCCAAGGTGTCAGGGGTCCAAAGTGTCAGGGGTCCAAGGTGTCAGGGGACCAAGGTGTCAGGGGACCAAGGGGTCAGGGGTCCAAAGTGTCAGGGGACCAAGGTGTCAGGGGTCCAAGGTGTCAGGGGTCCAAGGTGTCAGGGGTCTAAGGTGTCAGGGGTCCAAGGTGGCCGTGTATTATTTGAAAGTACCTGAGATTGTGAGAAGGATTTTCCTCCCGGCTCGGTCCATGATCAGGGCCGCCACCCCCGTGAAGACGACCTGGATCAGAGCCACGATCACCGAGGCCAGGTCGCTCTCCTGGGAGACCGACAGGAAACAGTGATATATAACCCCTCTAGACCTTGAAGTGGTAAATAACCCCTCTAGACCTTGAAGTGATATATAACCCCTCTAGACCTTGAAGTGATATATAACCCCTCTAGACCTTGAAGTGATATATAACCCCTCTAGACCTTGAAGTGATATATAACCCCTCTAGACCTTGAAGTGGTATATAACCCCTCTAGACCTTGAAGTGGTAAATAACCCTTGTAGACCTTGAAGTGATAAATAACCCCTGTAGACCTTGAAGTGATAAATAACCCCTGTAGACATTGAAGTGATAAATAACCCCTGTAGACATTGAAGTGATAAATAACCCTTGTAGACCTTGAAGTGATAAATAACCCCTGTAGACCTTGAAGTGATAAATAACTCCTGTAGACCTTGAAGTGATAAATAACTCCTGTAGACCTTGAAGTGATAAATAACCCCTGTAGACCTTGAAGTGATAAATAACCCCTGTAGACCTTGAAGTGGGCCTGCTCGAAGATGTTCTCGGCGTAGAACATGATGGCGTTGATTCCCGTCATCTGCTGGAACAACATCAGCATGACGCCGATCACCAGAGGCTTGTAGACTCCCGGGTCCTTCAGGTCCGACATCTGGAAGCCAGAACCCTGGAGAAGAC
The DNA here is from genome assembly GCF_009769545.1 of Cyclopterus lumpus. Lineage (NCBI taxonomy): Eukaryota > Metazoa > Chordata > Actinopteri > Perciformes > Cyclopteridae > Cyclopterus > Cyclopterus lumpus. Next base: position 1,929,305 of record NC_046974.1, read on the forward strand.
AGAGGGACCGGGGTCACACAGAGAGAGACCGGGGTCACAGAGCAAGAGCAAGGACACACACACACACACACACACCTGCTCGTCACAGGCGCTCTCGATGCGGGCGCACTCCCACTCCACGGGGGCGTCGGGCCCCCTCAGGAAGCGCAGCGCCTCCTCGGCCTCGCGCCTCCTGCCACGCGACAGCAGGAAGCGCGGCGACTCGGGCACGAAGCACATGCACACGATGAGCAGCGTGGGCGGCACGGCACAGAGGATCGCCAGCCAGCGCCAGTCCAGGTAGAGACCTGCGGGGGGGGGGGGGGGGGGGGACAAAACCACAACAAAGAGACAAAGTAACAACAAAGTGAGACAAAGCAACAACAAAGAGACAAAGTAACAACAAAGTGAGACAAAGTAACAACAAAGAGACAAAGTAACAACAAAGTGAGACAAAGCAACAACAAAGAGACAAAGTAACAACAAAGAGACAAAGTAACAACAAAGAGACAAAGTAACAACAAAGTGAGACAAAGCAACAACAAAGAGACAAAGTAACAACAAAGAGACAAAGTAACAACAAAGAGACAAAGTAACAACAAAGTGAGACAAAGCAACAACAAAGAGACAAAGTAACAACGAAGTGAGACAAAGTAACAACAAAGTGAGACAAAGCAACAACAAAGAGACAAAGTAACAACAAAGAGACAAAGTAACAACGAAGTGAGACAAAGTAACAACAAAGAGACAAAGTAACAACAAAGTGAGACAAAGTAACAACAAAGAGACAAAGTAACAACAAAGTGAGACAAAGCAACAACAAAGTGAGACAAAGTAACAACAAAGTGAGACAAAGCAACAACAAAGAGACAAAGTAACAACGAAGTGATACAAAGCAACAACAAAGAGACAAAGTAACAACAAAGTGAGACAAAGCAACAACAAAGAGACAAAGTAACAACGAAGTGAGACAAAGTAACAACAAAGTGAGACAAAGCAACAACAAAGAGACAAAGTAACAACAAAGAGACAAAGTAACAACAAAGAGACAAAGTAACAACAAAGTGAGACAAAGTAACAACAAAGAGACAAAGTAACAACAAAGTGAGACAAAGTAACAACAAAGAGACAAAGTAACAACAAAGTGAGACAAAGCAACAACAAAGTGAGACAAAGTAACAACAAAGTGAGACAAAGCAACAACAAAGAGACAAAGTAACAACGAAGTGATACAAAGCAACAACAAAGAGACAAAGTAACAACAAAGAGACAAAGCAACAACAAAGAGACAAAGCAACAACAAAGAGACAAAGTAACAACGAAGTGATACAAAGCAACAACAAAGAGACAAAGTAACAACAAAGAGACAAAGCAACAACAAAGAGACAAAGCAACAACAAAGAGACAAAGTAACAACAAAGTGATACAAAGCAACAACAAAGTGAGACAAAGTAACAACAAAGAGACAAAGCAACAACAAAGAGACAAAGTAACAACGAAGAGACAAAGCAACAACAAAGAGACAAAGTAACAACAAAGAGACAAAGCAACAACAAAGAGACAAAGTAACAACAAAGAGACAAAGCAACAACAAAGAGACAAAGCAACAACAAAGAGACAAAGTAACAACAAAGTGATACAAAGCAACAACAAAGAGACAAAGCAACAACAAAGAGACAAAGCAACAACAAAGAGACAAAGTAACAACAAAGAGACAAAGTAACAACAAAGTGAGACAAAGCAACAACAAAGAGACAAAGTAACAACAAAGTGAGACAAAGTAACAACAAAGAGACAAAGTAACAACAAAGTGAGACAAAGCAACAACAAAGAGACAAAGTAACAACAAAGAGACAAAGTAACAACAAAGTGAGACAAAGTAACAACAAAGAGACAAAGTAACAACAAAGAGACAAAGCAACAACAAAGAGACAAAGTAACAACAAAGTGAGACAAAGCAACAACAAAGAGACAAAGTAACAACAAAGAGACAAAGTAACAACAAAGTGAGACAAAACCACAACAAAGAGACAAAGTAACAACAAAGTGAGACAAAGTAACAACAAAGTGAGACAAAGCAACAACAAAGAGACAAAGCAACAACAAAGAGACAAAGTAACAACAAAGAGACAAAGCAACAACAAAGAGACAAAGTAACAACAAAGAGACAAAGTAACAACAAAGTGAGACAAAGCAACAACAAAGAGACAAAGTAACAACAAAGTGATACAAAGCAACAACAAAGTGAGACAAAGTAACAACAAAGTGAGACAAAGCAACAACAAAGAGACAAAGTAACAACAAAGTGAGACAAAGCAACAACAAAGAGACAAAGTAACAACAAAGAGACAAAGTAACAACAAAGTGAGACAAAACCACAACAAAGAGACAAAGTAACAACAAAGTGAGACAAAGCAACAACAAAGAGAAAAAGCAACAACAAAGAGACAAAGTAACAACAAAGAGACAAAGTAACAACAAAGTGAGACAAAGCAACAACAAAGTGAGACAAAGCAACAACAAAGTGAGACAAAGTAACAACAAAGTGATACAAAGCAACAACAAAGAGACAAAGTAACAACAAAGTGAGACAAAGCAACAACAAAGTGAGACAAAGCAACAACAAAGAGACAAAGTAACAACAAAGTGAGACAAAGCAACAACAAAGTGAGACAGGACCAAAATGACCTGAGGTCATGTGACGGCCGTCTACGAGGTGAACGCTGTGTCATGTGACGGGCGTCTACGAGGTGAACGCCGTGTCATGTGACGGGCGTCTACGAGGTGAACGGCGTGTCATGTGACGGGCGTCTACGAGGTGAACGCCGTGTCATGTGACGGGCGTCTACGAGGTGAACGCCGTGTCATGTGACGGGCGTCTACGAGGTGAACGGCGTGTCATGTGACGGGCGTCTACGTGTAGCTGCCGTCACCATGGTGATCGTCGTAAAGCCAGTCAACGATTCACAGCTCGTAAACCGTCACTGACCCCCGGAGTCAGACTTCACGCCATGAACACACGAAGCTCTCTTACCTGCCAGGTAAACTCCCATGATGCCGACCACCACCATGAGCTGCATGCAGGAGCCCAGCATCCCGCGAACGCGCTCGTGTGCCATCTCGGAGATGTAGAGCTGCAGGAGGGGAGACGCACAGGAAGTCAGCAGAAGCTTTAAAATCCACAGAAACGTAATTATTTAATTAATTATTTTTTTGTATTTATTAAAATTTTAAGTTTAAGTTTTTCAGATTAGTCTGTTGATAGTGTAGAGAATAAAGTAAAGAGAAAATAAAAGTAAAATGCACATCACAAGGAACCAAAGTTTTGACTAAAACCCCAAAATTATTAAAATTTACATTGAACAATCTGAGAAGCTAATTTGACATTTTTTGCTTAATAAATTATTTAGATCATCATCTCAATAGTTACCATTACATGTTCAGCATTCTAGAGATTAATATTCCTCTAAAAACCACGAATAGCTAAACCTTTAAAGCTGCGGTTGGTGGCTTTAATAAAAATTAAAAGAAAATGTTTTTGTAAAAACGCGCTTGTTACCGGGACGACCAGCGACGTGACCCCGCTGGCGATGCCGGTGAGCAGCCGGCCGACGTAGAGCATCCACACGTTCTGCGCCGCGATGATGATGGTGAAGCCGAAGACGAAGGGCAGCGAGCAGAACATCAGGGTGATCTTCCTGCCGAGCTTCTCCACCAGCCAGCCGCCCAGCAGGCCGCCGGCCGCCGCCCCCAGCGTCACGATGGACTGGGACGCCGAGAGGGGGCGTGGTTTGTTAAGCATTATTAAGCACACATGATGCATAGGCTTCTATACAACCAGAGGAGTCGCCCCCTGGTGGTCAGGAGAGAGACTGCAGCTTTGACACATGAAACATATACTTCTATACAACCAGAGGAGTCGCCCCCTGGTGGTCAGGAGAGAGAATGCAGCTTTGACACACAAAGCATAGACTTCTATACAACCAGAGGAGTCGCCCCCTGGTGGTCAGGAGAGAGAATGCAGCTTTAACACACAAAGCATAGACTTCTATACAACCAGAGGAGTCGCCCCCTGGTTGTCAGGAGAGAGAATGCAGCTTCAACACACGAAGCATAGACTTCTATACAACCAGAGGAGTCGCCCCCTGGTGGTCAGGAGAGAGAATGCAGCTTAAATACATGAAGCATAGACTTCTATACAACCAGAGGAGTCGCCCCCTGGTGGTCAGGAGAGAGAATGCAGCTTTAACACATGAAGCATAGACTTCTATACAACCAGAGGAGTCGCCCCCTGGTGGTCAGGAGAGAGAATGCAGCTTTAACACATGAAGCAGAGACTTCTATACAACCAGAGGAGTCGCCCCCTGGTGGTCAGGAGAGAGAATGCAGTTTTAACACATGAAGCATAGACTTCTATACAACCAGAGGAGTCGCCCCCTGGTGGTCAGGAGAGAGAATGCAGCTTTAACACATGAAGCATAGACTTCTATACAACCAGAGGAGTCGCCCCTGGTGGTCAGGAGAGAGAATGCAGTTTTAACACATGAAGCATAGACTTCTATACAACCAGAGGAGTCGCCCCCTGGTGGTCAGGAGAGAGAATGCAGCTTTAACACATGAAGCATAGACTTCTATACAACCAGAGGAGTCGCCCCCTGGTGGTCAGGAGAGAGAATGCAGCTTTAACACATGAAGCATAGACTTCTATACAACCAGAGGAGTCGCCCCCTGGTGGTCAGGAGAGAGAATGCAGCTTTAACACATGAAGCATAGACAACATGTGATGATACAAAAACTGCCGATTAGTAAAAAACAAAACCAACAGCACGCCATCTAAAAGCAGTTCTGCTTTCAAAGGACGTGACGTGGACTCCTCGTACCCCGAACCACGAGGCCTGGTCGGCGTCCAGCCGCAGCCGAGGGTCCGAGATCCGGGCGAGCTCTGGGATGGCGGGCGAGCTGTAGCCCAACACGAAGCCGAAGCTCAAGGGACCCAGAACGCACGCCATCGTGGCCAGGTACAGGTTCCTGTTCCTCACTTTGCTGCAGGGACAAAGAGGAACAGAGCACAGGGAGGGGTCAAAGGTCAGGGGCTCGTTTCCTCTGTTGAGGTGGCGTCTCGAAGAGAGGAGAGAGGAGGGAGGAGGGAGGAGAGAGGAGAGAGGAGAGAGGAGGAAGGAGGGGGGAGAGAGGAGGAAGGAGGGAGGAGGGAGGAGGGGGGAGAGAGGAGAGAGGAGGAAGGAGGAGGGAGGAGAGAGGAGGAAGGAGGGGGGAGAGAGGAGGAAGGAGAGAGGAGGGAGGAGGAAGGAGAGAGGAGGGAGGAGAGAGGGAGGAGAGAGAAGGGAGGAGGAAGGAGGAGAGAGGAGGAAGGAGAGAGGAGGGAGGAGGAAGGAGAGAGGAGGAAGGAGAGATGAGGAAGGAGAGAGGAGAGAGGAGGGAGGAGGGAGGAGGAAGGAGGAGGGAGGAGAGAGGAGGAAGGAGAGAGGAGGAAGGAGAGATGAGGAAGGAGAGAGGAGGGAGGAGGGAGGAGGAAGGAGAGAGGAGGGAGGAGAGAGGGAGGAGAGAGAAGGGAGGAGGAAGGAGAGAGGAAGGAGGAGGGAGGAGAGAGGAGGGAGGAGGGAGGAGGGAGGAGAGAGGAGGAAGGAGAGAGGAGAGAGGAGGAAGGAGAGATGAGGAAGGAGAGAGGAGGGAGGAGGAAGGAGAGAGGAGGAAGGAGAGAGGAGGGAAGAGAGAGGAGGAAGGAGAGAGGAGGAAGGAGAGAGGAGGGAAGAGGGAGGAGGAAGGAGAGAGGAGGAAGGAGAGAGGAGGGAGGAGAGAGGAGGGAGGAAGAAGGAGAGAGGAGAGAGGAGAGAGGAGAGAGGAGGAAGGAGAGATGAGGAAGGAGAGAGGAGGAAGGAGAGAGGAGGGAGGAGAGATGAGGAAGGAGAGAGGAGGAAGGAGAGAGGAGGGAGGAGAGAGGAGGAAGGAGAGATGGGGAAGGAGAGATGTTCCTCTGTCAGCACTGAGGCTGTGAACTGTGTTGGAATGGATACATATTGAATTCATTTGAATCAAACACAGAGATACTTTAAGTATAACGTGTGTACTTTGGTATGTGTACTTTGGTATAAGTTGTGTACTTTGGTATAAGTTGTGTACTCTCAGTATAACGTGTGTACTTTGGTATAAGTTGTGTACTCTCAGTATAACGTGTGTACTTTGGTATGTGTACTTTGGTATAAGTTGTGTACTCTCAGTATAACGTGTGTACTTTGGTATAAGTTGTGTACTCTCAGTATAACGTGTGTACTTTGGTATAAGTTGTGTACTCTCAGTATAACGTGTGTACTTTGGTATGTGTACTTTGGTATAAGTTGTGTACTCTCAGTATAACGTGTGTACTTTGGTATGTGTACTTTGGTATAAGTTGTGTACTCTCAGTATAACGTGTGTACTTTGGTATGTGTACTTTGGTATAAGTTGTGTACTCTCAGTATAACGTGTTCTCAGTTCCAGAAACACACAAGAACACATTTACTGTGGTTTACTCTGTGATCCCTTTATATTGTTCTGTATATGGCCCACCATCACACAACAACAACAACAACAACAACAACAACAACAACAAACCCGGCTGTAAATCCTACTGTTCCTTGACTTCCATAGACATTGACTTCCATTCCTTTTTGGAGGACACAAGGGCAAAAAAACAACCAATGCACATATTGGTTGTTTTAAAGAACCTTTGACTGGGTTATTGATTTGAAAACAACAACAACAACAACAGTTGCTTCACTGCTGCATGGGACAGCAACTGCACTGAGTAGATTGAGTCCATCAGAAGTCCACTGATTATATATATATATATATATATATATATATATATATATATATATATATATATATATATATATATATTTGTGTGGCAGTTATATGGAAATGCATGGGTCCTCGAGGCTATTTATATGTGTGTGTGTGTGAGAGAGTGTGCGTGTGAATGTGAGTGTGTGAGCGTGTGCGTGTGAGAGAGTGTGTGTGTGTGCGTGTGTGTTTGTTGTTGTGCATCATCGTGTCCTCGTGCGTGTGAACTGACCCCAGGGAAGCGTCCTGGTCGGACACGGGTCCGGGGGTATCCTCGTCCTGGTCCTCCTGGTCCTGGGGGTCCATGCTGTTGTTGTTGTTGTTGTTGTTGTTGTTGTTCTTCTTCTTCTCTTTGTTTAGATGGATCAACAAGTCTGGAAGAACTAACCCGAAGAAGAAGAAGAAAAGAATCAACAATGTGTGTCGCTTCCTGCACCGGCTGCCGACGAGTCTTGTGCCAGTCACCTGATCAGCATTCCTGCCTGCTGTTTCCGGTTACTTTCAGAACAAAAGCCCATGTTGTCGTTAAGGGGGGGAATGAGATAGTTGTGTTCTCCAGTAAATACTCTGCTAGTACTAGTACTAAGATGAAATACACACAATGTTAACACTTATAATAATAAAATAATTCAATAATAATAATATCTGATGTTGGTGACGTGAGAGGCTCAACGTTTGTTTTTGTTTTACTCTTCTTATAGTTATAGTTATTATACCTACGACACTGTTAGTACTTGTACAACATATATGTAATTTAATAATGATTATAATATAGTTAATTATTATTATTATTATAGTAATAATAATCGTTTGACGTTCTCCGATGGCTTGAAACGGAACCGGAAATACAACATTAAAAGTTGAAGTCGGTTTCCATGGTAACAGCCAGATTTAACGTCAACGCAGCGGGCTCAGATATATCGGCCGACGGAAGATTAACGGAGCACAAAGCAACCAGAACTGACGTAAACCGGTCCCGTGCTCCGCCACCGGAACGAGGACATGGAGCGGGACGACCCAACGGTAACTGTGACGTCACGAAAGCACCGGAAAAGTACAGGAATCGGTCTACGGTGCGATAGTACCGCGTTCTGTACGTCTTTTTTTCAACAAAAAAATTAAATTAATGCATGTATTTATTGATTTATTTTCTTTCTAATTAAATGTATAAAGGAAAAAGGGAAAAAGGGCGCTTAAGCTTATTATTATAAAAAAAATGTTTTATTAAAAAGTGAACTACAAATTATTATTTTATTTTCACAACCATGCTACAAGTACAGATATAAACCCATTATTTAAATTAAATATATTTCTTTCTTTCTACATTTCGGTCGTTATTACCGAGTGAGGATTAAAGGATCTAAAGCTTATTAGAATTTGTTTTATTAAACCTCAGTTTATATATGTTTAGATTACTTTATTCTTCTCCTGGGGGAAATTTGTTGAAGCAGCAGCACAACCTTTTTTACAAATAAAATAAAATAGCAGGCCATATTACATTTAATAATTTTAATAATAAAGGAAATGAAAATGTAAATCAAATCAAATGAAGGTGTGTTTCCCAACACATGTTTTAAGATCCCTTGGCTCCCCGTCACCCTGCACATGGTCTTACTGTATGGAGCTATGACTAAATGATCCTAATAAAGCCCAACGCTCTATATTCAGTAGGTCTTTACATCTGACTCGTGTTCCTGTGCACCAGCAGGCCCAGGAGCCCGGCTTGATGGACCAGACCCGGATCAGAACCTCCTTCAAGAGTCTTTTCAGCTCCAGTCAAATCTTCCTGCCGCCGGGAGGGAACCGCCCCCCAAGACCGGAGCTCCAGATGAGCCTGATCCTCCGGAGCAAGGCGGCCCAGCAGTGAGGGACAGGAAGTGCCCCGAGGCGAATAAACAACATCTTGTCCCACTTCCTGTTTCCTGTTTCCTGTTTCCTGTCGCTCACGCCGCGTCTCTTCTGGTTTTTCTCTCCGCAGTGACGCGAACGGGAAAGAGGCACTGGGAACGTCCCAGTACGAGAAGGCCGTGGTCTGCTTCTCCAAAGCCATCAACCTGCAGCCAGACCAGGTGAGAAGGAGCCACGGCACAACGGATTCCAGGATTCCAGGATTCCAGGATTCAAGGCTGTGTGTGTGTTCTCAGGCCCGGCTGCACCAGAGCCAGGCGGAGGCCTACCTGCAGCTGTGCGACTTCCAGTCGGCGGCGGCGTGCTACAAGCGGGTCTGGATCCTGCGGCCCGGGTCCTGCGGCGCCCGCCTGGCCTTCGTCTACTTCCTGCAGGTTCTCCGGGAGCTCGCTCCTCTTGTTTGTTTACCTCCACGTGCAGGACAACAGGAAGTCAGCTGTTTGTGGTTTTAGGATCATGGTTATGGGATCCTTAAACAATAAAAGGGATTCTTAATGGTTCCCAGTTGAATGACCTTCATTCATGTGAGGTGCTGAAGGTCAGGGGAAGGTTCTCATTCTTTAGTCTGTGACAGGCTTTTCACACACACACACACACACACACACACACACACACACACACACTCACACTCACACTCACACACTCACACACACACACACACACTCACACACTCACACACTCACACACACACACACACGGACGGTTAAATAAATGTTCAATATAAAATATTCATTCTGCTGACCAATCATGAGCAGACATATATTGATGGTTTGCTCCCTCTATGAACATCTCAGGTGAACGTGTAAACATCCCATAATGTCGTCCTCAGGGCCAGTGCTTGTTCGACCGAGGCCTTTTCCTCGAGGCCCTGAGGGCCTTCAGCAAGGCGGCCGAGGTGAAGCCCGACTGCAGGGCCTACAAGGTCAAAAGGTCAGCGGTCACACACACACACACACACACACACACACACACACACACACACACACACACACACACTCTGTGTTCTCTGTCCCAGGCTGGCCTGCCTGGCGGCTGCCGGTCACCCCGCTGCCAGCCTGAAGCTGGTGAGCGACTGGATGCTGGCGGGCGGGCCGACCTCTGACCTCTACGTGCTCCGAGCCCGGCTGCACAAGCTGCTCCACCAGGTGAACACACCTCAGACCTCAGACCAGCTGATCAATAACTAACTAAAGGAGCAACAATACATCATTTAATCTCAGAGTTCTAATCCCAGTTTAATAAACCCGGGTTTATAAATGAAGAGCTCTAAATTTAATTAGTTTTGAGAGGCTTGTTCACACAAATTAAAATAAACAAATATATTTACTCTGTATTCCAGCTTTTTAACGAGCTAGCTCCTGTTTAACTGTTGTGATATATAAATATATATATATATATATTTATATATATACACGTATATATATATATATTTATATATACACACTTATATATATATTTATTTATATTTACACACATATATATATATATATTTATATATATATATGTATGTATATATATATATTTATATATATATATATATACAAATATATATGTATGTATATATATATATATATATATATATATATATAAATATACACATATATATATATATATATATATATATATATATATACATACATACATATATACGTATTGAAGGACCTTCTCCCACACGGCCTCACCTGTCCGTCTCCTCTCCAGGTGTCTCTCTGTTACCGGGACGTGAGGTCGGCGTTGGCGCTGACCCCGCGGTGCCCGGAGGCCGCCGCCCTGCTGCTGCAGCTGCAGGCGACCGGCGAGTGGCACAGGCAGGAGGCGGTGAACGGAGCGCTGAGGGGCCGGCTGCCCGATGCCCTGGGCAGCACCAACATGGCTCTGGAGAACTGCCCACGGGACGCCCGCCTCTACCTGTTCAGGTGAGGCACAGTGTATATATATATATATATATAATATATATACAGGACGTGTATTAATGTATCCACTGGACTTCTCGGCCTGTCAGAGGGATTCTGTACCGACGCCTGAAAGACTTCACAGCAGCCTTCAAGGATCTGGTCCAGGCTGTGGAGCTGAGCGAGGAGGAGGTCAGAGGTCAGGAGGAGGTCAGAGGTCAGGAGGATGAGCGTGGCTCCGTGGAGGAGGAGGCTCAGTTCCAGCTGGTCCTCACCTACAACGACTTCGCCGTGCAGTGCTTCAGCAGAGGCCTCTACGCCGAGGCCACCCTGCTCCTCAACCGGGCCGTGGAGGAGGAGCAGGGCCAGGCCGGCCTGTACCTGAACCGAGGAGGTGAGGCGGCCGCCGGGCGCTCGGGTCGCGCGTCTCTTTCCAGCCCGTTGACTCAAACCCCGGCCGTGTGTCAGACTGCTTCTTCAAGCAGGGCGAGTGGTGCTTCGCTCTGGCCGACTACCAGCAGGCCGAGGAGATGATGCGGCGCGGCGACCCCGCCGTCCGGCTGCGGCTCGCCGTCCTGCACAACACGCTGGGCGGCGCCCGCTTCCAGGACGGGTCAGAGCCGCCTCCCACTTTCTGCCAGAGGAACCGCTCCTCGAAGCTCTATATATATGTGTGTGTGTGTGTGTGCAGGTGTTTCCAGGAGGCAGCAGACCTCTTCTCTCTGGCCGTCCAGTGTGACCCGGCAGCCGGTCGGTACTACGAGAGCCGGTCCAAGGCCTTCAGGAAGATCCTGAACCTGGAGGGAGCCCGGCGGGACCTGATCTGCACAATGATCCTGGATCCCACCAGCGAGGAGGTCAGAGAGCCCCTCCAGATCCCCATGGCATTGTAAACCGGTTTCTCAACGTGGGGGTCCCAACAGTTTAAGGCCAATTTCAATGACATAATTAGCATTTTGATCCAACTATTGGAGACATTTTTCGCTCGAGTTACTCTGTGTGTGTGTGTGTGTGTGTGTGTGTGTGTGTGTGTGTGTGTGTGTGCAGCTGCCTCCTATGCTCATGGACCTGTTCCCTGGCTGCAGCGCGGCTGATGTGTTGTCCAGTCCAGAAGGACGAGCAGTCAGATCTCAGCTGATGGACTCCATCCAGGCCTGCAGCTCCTCCTCCGACCAGCAGAGGTCAGCCACACAAAACCTCAGAGTGAAGTCTACGCTTCATGTGTTAAAGCTGCATTCTCTCTCCTGACCACCAGGGGGCGACTCCTCTGGTTGTATAGAAGTCTATGTTTCATGTGTTAAAGCTGCATTCTCTCTCCTGACCACCAGGGGGCGACTCCTCTGGTTGTATAGAAGTCTATGCTTCATGTGTTAAAGCTGCATTCTCTTTCCTGACCACCAGGGGGCGACTCCTCTGGTTGTATAGAAGTCTATGCTTCATGTGTTAAAGCTGCATTCTCTCTCCTGACCACCAGGGGGCGACTCCTCTGGTTGTATAGAAGTCTATGCTTCATGTGTTAAAGCTGCATTCTCTCTCCTGACCACCAGGGGGCGACTCCTCTGGTTGTATAGAAGTCTATGCTTCATGTGTTAAAGCTGCATTTTCTCTCCTGACCACCAGGGGGCGACTCCTCTGGTTGTATAGAAGTCTATGCTTCATGTGTTAAAGCTGCATTTTCTCTCCTGACCACCAGGGGGCGACTCCTCTGGTTGTATAGAAGTCTATGCTTCATGTGTTAAAGCTGCATTCTCTCTCCTGACCACCAGGGGGCGACTCCTCTGGTTGTATAGAAGTCTATGCTTTAAGCTGTTTTCAATCCCAAAAAAATATTATCCTATATTTCTACATAACCTTTTTTGTGAAAAAAATGTTTGCAGGGGAAATTTTGTTGTCGTCAGGATTAATTGTCTCAGCGTTAGTTGATGTAATATTAATTTCAGCCACTAGAGAGCGCTGCACTACCAGCTGTTCTAAATATGACTAATTATGTCTTCTTCCAGTATTATTTTCTCCATCCATGTTGTCTCTTGGAAGAAAACATGAATCTAGACCATCTCTGCCTCTTGTGGCCAGATTGAGTATTTCTCTTTTTTAAGAAATGTAGAAAGAATATCTGAGCGAAATATTAATATTTTCCCCTTTTTCTCAAAAGTCATGTTTTCCTCTCCGTAAGTAAAGCTAGTAATAACAACTCTGTGTTTCTTTAAAGTTATTATTACTAGTTTATTGAAGCTGCATGTAACCAGCTGTGTTGCTTTCTGTCCTCAGTCTGAGTGAAGATCCCCCGAAGAGGACCAATCAGAACGCAGCGAGCCAACCAGCTGACCCGTCTGAGGCGGGACGGGAGCTGAAGCTGTGTGAGCACCGGAGGAGGTGAAGATACCTGAGCAGGTAGGAGGGAGAACCAAATGGTTCTATTTAGAACAACGGGTCTCAAGACGCGTAGAACCTGGAGTTATTGGAAATGTAATAATAATATTAGTGTATATACAAAATAATATTAGTGTATACACAAAATAATATTTATGCATACACTAATAATATTAGCAATATTATTAATGTAAATACAAAAATATGTGCAACTGTACAATAACACCACAACAAATAGATATTTAATTAAAAAGCTGTGTGTTTATGAATGAAGATTTAAGATGTAAAGTTGTTTTTCAACAGCCACAAAGTGTCATGCTGAAGTACCACCAGCACCACCACCTGTACCACCAGCACCAGTACCAGCACCACCAGTACCAGCAGCACCAGTACCAGCACCACCAGTACCACCAGCACCAGTACCAGCACCACCAGTACCACCAGCAACAGTACCAGTACCACCAGTACCACCAGCAACAGTACCAGCACCACCAGTACCACCAGCAACAGTACCAGCACCACCTGTACCATCAGCACCAGTACCAGCACCACCAGTACCAGCACCACCAGTACCACCAGCAACAGTACCAGTACCATCAGCACCAGTACCAGCACCACCACCTGTACCACCAGCACCAGTACCAGCACCACCAGTACCATCAGCACCAGTACCAGCACCACCAGTACCATCAGCACCAGTACCAGCACCACCACCTGTACCACCAGCACCAGTACCAGCACCACCAGTACCAGCACCACCAGTACCATCAGCACCTGTACCAGCACCACCTGTACCACCAGCAACAGTATCAGTACCACCAGCAACAGTATCAGTACCACCAGCACCAGAACAGGACCAGAACAGGACCAGAACAGGACCAGAACAGGACCAGATCACCTTCAGACACAACGAGACTTAAGAGTCATAAATGTTGATGCGTCCGCCGTGTTTTTGTCTCTTTGTCTCATACTTTATGAAATGGTCACGTGACGTCCTCTAAACTCTCGCTGTGCACGTTGTGAATCACTTTTAAAATACCCCAAAACATAACTGTGGTCCTTTCACTGGAAATAAATCCTCGAGCACTCCAAATAATCTTAAAACCCGTCGTATGGAAACGACGCTGTTGTCCTTTCATTAGCATGTTGTTACACACTGCCGTCCACTAGGTGGCAGCAGAGGCACGACTCTAGCGTTCGCTCTGCTGGTGGACTTTTATAAAAGAGGCCTCCGGCTCTGGAACTGAGGATGACTCTCAGGACCAGATGAAGGGTCATGTTTTCACCCTCTTTCTCTCCGTGTCTCTTTATTTTGTCTCCAGCAGTGAGATAATATATATATACATGTTCATGAACCTTAATAACGGGAAATCAAACGCCCGTCCTCTGACCTGAGGGGCGCGTTGTATTCCTTCTTCAAACAGCAGATTTAATCATTATCAAAGGGAATTGTTTCGTAAAGACTAATGTCAGTCGCACCAGTAATTATTCACTATTATTAATATTAATTATTACTCTGCAATATTAATAATAATTATAATAATTATAATAAACATCATGTAAGTTATGATTACATTGACATGAATTAAGTGCAAGGCCAATCAAACGCTTGTTATGTTTAGACTGTCGATGTGTGTGTGTGTGTGTGATTCTGTGTTTCGGCTCTCGTGGGGACCACGTGCTGTATCAGTAAAAGAGAAGACAGGCTGTGAATTTAGTGTAATTAATTCACCGTCGAGGTGCATTGATTCAGAACCGAGTGTGTGTGGGCTGCAGCCGGCCGAGCGGGACAGACAGCGGTCGTAAAGGAGCCGAACGGTGTTTCACGCTTGTGCAATAAAAGGCTCGAGTTCCCGTCCCGTCGAGGTTATGGAGGCGAGAGCCAGCCGGGTGGTGGCGGCCCAGCACGCCAAGTTTGTCTGAGCCCAGACAAAAACACCTTTCTGTGGGCTCAAAACATTCCCCCGGTGGAGGTGGGGGGTGAGGGGAACACGTTTGTAGTCTTTGGGTCGTGTTCGGGGGCAGGTGACGTCTGCAGACGTTCCCCCGAAGTGAAAGTGGAACGTGAGACGCGGGTCTGGAACCGGGTCAGCGTTCTCCAGACCTGGAGCGGGCCTTGTCGGGTTTTTTTTCAAATTTATTGTCGAATCTGTCGGCTCCTGCAGAGTAAACGTCGACGCGTTACAACGATGACGCGTGGAAGACCGGTTAAAAACAAGGTCATGACATTTCATTTTATTGTTCAGAAAAAAGAATACAAAAGGATAAAAATGAGAAGAAAAAAACAAAACACAACGACAGGCATTAAATAAGAATGTGTTGATAGAAGCATGACGACAGTGCACATTGGGGACAGAACCGGAGCGAACAGTCCACCTGCCGGTCAGGAGACACGTCGGAAGCTCCACCTGACCCCACCAGGACATTTAGAAAGGCCGTAAAAGAAATGTGCTTTACAGCCTCATAAACGCTTCCTTTATCTGAGAGAGACGGGAAAGAGAAGGAGGGGGAAGTGGGGGGGCAGACGAGAGGCGAGCAGACGAAGGGTCTCCCCCGAGGAACATTTCTAAAGACAATTTATATATTTTGGAGAGATAAACCATCTGCCGGTTTGTTCTTCCCATAAATCTGTTCCCAGCCAGTTTCTCTGGCTCGTCTCCGTGTGCGTCCTCGGCCTCCAGACGGCCGCGTTCCTGTCGGGTCTTCGAGGGCACCGGTTTGTTCTCCTTCCTTGAAGTTGACGGCTGACACATCGGGGGTACCTTTTTTCTTTCTCTGCCTGCTAAAAGCTGCTAACGGATTCCTGCCGACCTTAAATATTCTACCAGCCCAAAAAAAAAGGTTTGGAGCGTCCACTCGACGGTTGGTTTCCTGCAGAAGAAGATTAGCTTACCGGCCACGTGCAAGTTTATCAGCATTTGGCTGACAGTTATTTGGTGAGTTTCCCTGAAACCGCCACCGACGCCCCGTTCCTCACGTCAGACCGGCTGACATGACGCTCTTCCGGCTTCACTTCCAGCCGTTCATCTCTTTGAGGCGGCTGACGCTCGTCCCCTTGACCGGCGTGGAGGGCGCGGGGGGCAGGATGGGCGTGGACGACCCCCCGTCCTCCACGCTCGTCTCCTTGACCGGCGTGGAGGGCGGGGAGTTGTAAACGGGCAGGATGGGCGTGCTGCAGCGGCGCGTCCACAGCTCAGTGGGGATGGTCCACACGGCGCGAGACTTCTTCTTCTTCTTCTTCTTCTTCTTCAGCGACTCGTCCGTCTTCTCTTTTGAAGAAGCAGGGGACATGGACTAGAGGGAGGGGGGACAGTTAGGAAGCAACGCTAAGGACATCTCTTTCAAATAATAAGACTCAAAATGACCTCAAAGAGACATGAAAAGACTACAAAGAGACTCACAACAACTATAAAAAGGGGTGAAAAACAACCACAAAGAGATACAAGATTTCTACAGAGACAAAACGACTACAAAGAAACACAAAACAGCTGCAAAACGAACACAAAGAGACACTTAATTACTACAAAGAGACACCAGACAACTGTAACATTCCTCATTGTAAGTGAATAAAGGTGACGTACGCAGCACAAGAGGCCGAGGAAGCTGAGCTTGGCGGCGTTCCTTCCCGTGCCGGCGTAGCGGTTCTTCTTCGGCAGCAGCAGGATGAAGGACACGGCCAGAGACAGGTGGTAGAAGCTGTGCACGTAGGCGTAGTCCCACTCCTGCAGCGGACAACATACATTTATATATATTATATATTTGTATATTAATGCAGGAAACAGATCAGACATGCAGTAGCTTTGTTGGGATGGCGGACACCTCGAAGTAGAAGCGCAGCATCAGAGCGAGAGCGCCGAAGCAGCAGCCGGGACCGACCTGCTGCGTGTACACCGCCTTCTCCGGATACACCGCCCGCAGCTGCTTCATCTTCTGCAGCTAAACACAGGTCAGAGGAGGGGTGGAGAAGGAGAGAAGGAAAGGATGAGAGAAGGAGAGGATAAGAGAAGGAGAGAAGGAAAGGATGAGAGAAGGAGAGGATGAGGGCCGGAAAAGATGAGAGGAGGGGAGGATGAGAGAAGGAAAGGATGAGAGAAGGGGAGGATGAGAGAAGGAAAGGATGAGAGAAGGAAAAAGAACGGAGGAAAGGGAAGTAGAATGTTGAAATTCTCATTTAATCCAGCAATCAATAAATACAAAAAAATAACAAAAACCTCACTTACATAGGAGTAAGACACACTTTACAGCTGTTTAGCTTCTTCTTACTTTTGTCTCTTTGTAGTTAGTTTGTGTCTCTTTGTACTTTGTGTCTCTTTGTAGTTAGTTTGTGTCTCTTTATAGTTATGTTGTGTCTCTTTGTAGTTAGTTTGTGTCTCTTTGTAGTTAGTTTGTGTCTCTTTATAGTTACTTTGTGTCTCTTTGTAGTTAGTTTGTGTCTCTTTATAGTTACTTTGTGTCTCTTTGTAGTTACTTTGTGTCTCTTTGTAGTTAGTTTGTGTCTCTTTGTAGTTAGTTTGTGTCTCTTTGTAGTTACTTTGTCTCTTTGTAGTTAGTTTGTGTCTCTTTATAGTTACGTTGTGTCTCTTTGTAGTTACTTTGTGTCTCTTTGTAGTTAGTTTGTGTCTCTTTATAGTTATGTTGTGTCTCTTTATAGTTACGTTGTGTCTCTTTGTAGTTAGTTTGTGTCTCTTTGTAGTTACATTGTGTCTCTTTGTAGTTAGCTTGTGTCTCTTTATAGTTACATTGTGTCTCTTTGTAGTTAGTTTGTGTCTCTTTGTAGTTACTTTGTGTCTCTTTGTAGTTAGTTTGTGTCTCTTTGTAGTTACATTTTGTCTATTTGTAGTTAGTTTGTGTCTCTTTGTAGTTATGTTGTGTCTCTTTGTAGTTAGTTTGTGTCTCTTTATAGTTACATTGTGTCTCTTTGTAGTTAGTTTGTGTCTCTTTGTAGTTACATTGTGTCTCTTTGTAGTTAGTTTGTGTCTCTTTGTAGTTACATTGTGTCTATTTGTAGTTAGTTTGTGTCTTTTTGTAGTTAGTTTGTGTCTCTTTGTAGTTACATTGTGTCTCTTTGTAGTTAGTTTGTGTCTCTTTGTAGTTAGTTTGTGTCTCTTTATAGTTACGTTGTGTCTCTTTGTAGTTAGTTTGTGTCTCTTTGTAGTTAGTTTGTGTCTCTTTATAGTTATGTTGTGTCTCTTTGTAGTTAGTTTGTGTCTCTTTGTAATTAGTTTGTGTCTCTTTATAGTTATGTTGTGTCTCTTTGTAGTTATTTTGTGTCTCTTTATAGTTACGTTGTGTCTCTTTGTAGTTAGTTTGTGTCTCTTTGTAGTTGCTTTGTGTCTCTTTGTAGTTAGTTTGTGTCTCTTTATAGTTACGTTGTGTCTCTTTGTAGTTAGTTTGTGTATCTTTGTAGTTACATTGTGTCTCTTTGTAGTTAGTTTGTGTCTCTTTGTAGTTAGTTTGTGTCTCTTTATAGTTATGTTGTGTCTCTTTGTAGTTAGTTTGTGTCTCTTTGTAGTTGCTTTGTGTCTCTTTGTATTTAGTTTGTGTCTCTTTGTATTTAGTTTGTGTCTCTTTGTAGTTGCTTTGTGTCTCTTTGTATTTAGTTTGTGTCTCTTTGTAGTTAGTTTGTGTCTCTTAGTAGTTAGTTTGTGTCTCTTTGTATTTAGTTTGTGTCTCTTTGTAGTTACATTGTGTCTCTTTGTAGTTAGTTTGTGTCTCTTTGTAGTTAGTTTGTGTCTCTTTATAGTTACGTTGTGTCTCTTTGTAGTTAGTTTGTGTCTCTTTGTAGTTAGTTTGTGTCTCTTTATAGTTATGTTGTGTCTCTTTGTAGTTAGTTTGTGTCTCTTTGTAATTAGTTTGTGTCTCTTTATAGTTATGTTGTGTCTCTTTGTAGTTATTTTGTGTCTCTTTATAGTTACGTTGTGTCTCTTTGTAGTTAGTTTGTGTCTCTTTGTAGTTGCTTTGTGTCTCTTTGTAGTTAGTTTGTGTCTCTTTATAGTTACGTTGTGTCTCTTTGTAGTTAGTTTGTGTATCTTTGTAGTTACATTGTGTCTCTTTGTAGTTAGTTTGTGTCTCTTTGTAGTTAGTTTGTGTCTCTTTATAGTTATGTTGTGTCTCTTTGTAGTTAGTTTGTGTCTCTTTGTAGTTGCTTTGTGTCTCTTTGTATTTAGTTTGTGTCTCTTTGTATTTAGTTTGTGTCTCTTTGTAGTTGCTTTGTGTCTCTTTGTATTTAGTTTGTGTCTCTTTGTAGTTAGTTTGTGTCTCTTAGTAGTTAGTTTGTGTCTCTTTGTATTTAGTTTGTGTCTCTTGTAGTTAGTTTGTGTCTCTTTGTAGTTGCTTTGTGTCTCTTTGTATTTAGTTTGTGTCTCTTTGTAGTTAGTTTGTGTCTCTTTGTAGTTAGTTTGTGTCTCTTTGTAGTTAGTTTGTGTCTCTTTATAGTTAGTTTGTGTCTCTTTGTAGTTAGTTTGTGTCTCTTTGTAGTTACTTTGTATCTCTTTATAGTTAGTTTGTGTCTCTTTATAGTTGTTTTGTTGCTCTTTGTACTAACTAAGTGTCTCTTTGTGGTTGTTTTTGCCCCTTTTCATAGTTGTTGTGAGTCTCTTTGAGTAACATGTAGTCGGCGTAGACCAGGGGAGCTTCTACTCCAACTCACCCATCTGACGGTGATGATGAAGACAGCGGAGCCGATGGGTCCAGAGTAGATCCCGTAGCCCCAGCGATCCTGGTAGATCCTCACGGCGATGCTCAGCACTCCAAACATGGTCATGCTGGAGCGCTGAGGCTCATCGAAGTCGCCCAGAGCTGAGACCGACACACACAGTCAGGACGGCTCCTTCCATAATCAATAACCGACTTTTATGAATCAGCTGGATAGACTCACATTGATGAGGAGAAACATCATGTGATCTCTATTATATATATATATATATATATATATATATATATATATATATATATATATATATATATTGATGGCATATGACCGTGTCACACATGTCTAACTGCACTGACTTCTTAGTATATATATAAATATATATATATATATATATATATATATATATATATATATATATATATATATTTTACAATTAGGAAGAGGGCGGACCAATCAGGGGCGTCAGCTGTCGCAGCATTTGGGCCTCCAGCACGTGATTTAAAGCCCTCGATGTGTCTGTGTGTGTGTGTGTGTGTGTGTGTGTGTGTGTGTGTGTGTGTGTATGTGTGTGTATGTGTGTGTGTATGTGTGTATGTGTGCGTGTGTGTGTGTGTGTGTATGTGTGTATGTGTGCGTGTGTGTGTGTGTGTGTATGTGTGTGATCATATGGCCGAGCACATGGGAGCTGAACTCAAAGACACAACATGTGTTATCAGCAACTGCTGCAGATCAGGTTGTTTTTAACCTCCTGCTTGGGACGTGTAGTTGTTGAATACCAACACATTATTATTATTATTATAATTATTATTATTAATAAGACTTAGTAAGTATTTCTAGGTTATTCTTCAATAAAAGCAACCCTTGTTATGGAGCCGGGTGGGAGGACTGGGAGCCATACTGGTACACGTCCTGCTTCAGGACTCCCAGTCTTGAACCAGGACCTACCTATCAGGGTGACCCACATGGAGAGAGCCGTGCCGTAGACACTGAAGTACTCCAGGACGTCGTACCTCATGAAGCACAGGATGGAGAGTCCAGGTCCGTCACACGCGTGGTAGATCTACGGAGAGAGTCCAGCTCACAGGTCATGAAGGGTTAGGGTTAGTATGTTGATACCCTCTGAGTCCAGCTCCTCTTTAGGGTTCAAACCCTCTGAGTCCAGCTCCTCTTTAGGGTTCAAACCCTCTGAGTCCAGCTCCTCTTTAGGGTTCAAACCCTCTGAGTCCAGCTCCTCTTTAGGGTTCAAACCCTCTGAGTCCAGGTCCTCTTTAGGGTTCTAAACCCTCTGAGTCCAGCTCCTCTTTAGGGTTCAAACCCTCTGAGTCCAGCTCCTCTTTAGGGTTCAAACCCTCTGAGTCCAGGTCCTCTTTAGGGTTTTAAACCCTCTGAGTCCAGCTCCTCTTTAGGGTTCAAACCCTCTGAGTCCAGCTCCTCTTTAGGGTTCAAACCCTCTGAGTCCAGCTCCTTTTTAGGGTACTAAACTACTAAACTATTACTTAACACCTTAATAGGTTAACTCAGGGAGGAAGAAGGATGACACGCTACTGAACCACAACGAAATGGATTCCAATCCCTAAATAAACATATTTCTTGGTGTATTGACCGAACAGCGTGAGTTGAACAGCAAATATGAGCAATGTTTCTAAAACCATGAGAGCATTGAGCCTAAACTGCCATGAAGACCAGAAGACCAGAAGCTCACCGCGGTGAAGAACATGGTGAAGAAGTAGACCATGGCCTCCATGTGGAAGCCCCTCTTGGCGGCCACGCTGGCCGTGGGCAGGAACACCAGGCTGCTGACCGTGGGCAGCAGCATCTTGGCGATGAAGGCGCCCATGATGGAGGAAGTATCCTTCAGGTCCTTTAGTGAGCGAGGACGCTCCTCTAGTCCTGGTTGTGAGTCTGGTGGTGAAGCCACAGGATACATGAACACACCCACACCCGGCTTTAAAGTTTAAAGGGCCCCCAAGAGGCTGGGGGGGGGCGGCCAGCTGTTTGCATACCAGTGCATCGTGGGGCCTGGGCACGGCCGGCATGCAGCAGCTCCACGGACTATTTACAGCCTGGGGTCAAAGTTCACCACGCTCAGGGACCTCAGAGACTCTGTTTACTGTGGAGGTGTATAGAGGACCAGGACTAGAGGTCGATAGAGGACCAGGACTAAACTGAGGTCTATAGAGGACCAGGACTAGAGGTCTATAGAGGACCAGGACTAGAGGTCGATAGAGGACCAGGACTAGAGGTCTATAGAGGACCAGGACTAAACTGAGGCCTATAGAGGACCAGGACTGGAGGTCTATAGAGGACCAGGACTAGAGGTCGATAGAGGACCAGGAATAAACTGAGGCCTATTGAGGACCAGGACTACACTGAGCCCCCCTGCTGAGTGACTCCCATTAAAACCAAGACCTTCACCCAGCAGGTAGAAAATGCCCCTTTGCTGCTCTGGCTGTGATGGAGCGCCGGATGCTTCTGACTAATAATCTAAATAATTATTAAAAGTGAGAAGCTGAAGTTCTGTCCAGGCGTCGTGGAGTCCAGTGGATCCACGTTGGACCAACGTGGTCCAACGTGGATCCACTGGACTCCACGACGTTGGTCCACGTTGGACCACGTTGGACCACGTTAGCCCACGCAGCTCACAGTTGTTGCAGAGAGGATTCCACAAGGCAGCAGTTGCCCTCCTCGCTCTCCTCTCAGCTGTCACACCTGCTCAAGGGCTTCGAGGCAGCCACACAAAGGGTGCAGTATTGCCCCCCCCCCGCCTAGACCCCCACCCCCCACGCCTCAGATTCTCAGAGTGCTCCGGTAACCCGAGCTGCTGCCGCCCGAGGCTCGGACACAAACAGCGCCCTCTGCTGGGAGCCCGTCTGAAAACTGTTTATTATTATAATAACTTTATTCATACTTCACCTTTAAAAACAGTTTACAAAGTGCTTTGACGGACAAAAGCAAAACACACTCTGATCAAACAGATGAATTCAACAATAAAAAAACAATCGATGCCAGAAGAACACAAAAATATCATTATATGTTATATATATTATTGTTATCTATATATATATTAATATTATATATATATGCTACGTAATAATAAATATTATATATACATATAAAACCAATTGATATAAGAATGAAATGTAATAATAATATCGATAACAATTATATATATAAATATATATATGCTCAATATATATATATATATATATATATATTAAAAAAAACAATCGATATGATTAGAATAAACTATAAAATAATAATAACAATTCTAAATATATATATATATATATATATATATATATATTGAGACATTTAGAGGGATATTGTCAATGATATTGAAAAGTAGTACAAAAAAAAGTAATATTGCACAAAAAAATCATTGTTAAATTCTACTTAAAACCTAAATATATAAGCACCAGAGACGAGTGTTGAACCCGGGCCGATTCCAGTAGGATGACGTACGAACATACAGACATCTGAAACAACACGGCGCTTCCTTTTGATTCGGGGGTACGCGGCCGTGACCTCTGACCCCCCCCACCAGTAATTGGAGGGCAGCGCTTCAGGGACTAATGGGAACCAGTGTGGGTGGAGCGCCACGCCACAGCGCCGCTGGTATTTGACCGTGACGGTAAATGGTCATCGGCGCTATTTCACTGTCGTTCTTTGTTTTGATTTAAATGCTGAAAAAAAAACTTAATAAGCAGGAAATTATATTTTTCTCCTGCAGTTTCCCTTCCAGAGACTTTTGGCCGTTCTTCTTCTTTCATCAAACTTTAATTAAAAGCGAAGCCTTGTTTTCTTTCTCTGCGTGTCGTCGTTTGAAGGATGAAACTATCAGACAACACACAGCTGTCCACAACGGAGATCGAGTTTTCAGGATAAAGTTTCATTTGACGAACTTATTCACAGGGAGAGGAACCGGCCTCGGACCACAGCGGGTCATTTGGGGAACAGCACTTCATGGATGAAGGGATGCTGACGGACATATTCTGGAGGAACGGAAGTTAAATATCACATCTCTAGTAAAGACCTGTCAATCACCTTGTAGCCCCGCCCTAAAGCATTCCGTGAGTTTATGGTCTCAATCTCTAGTTTCAAGTCTTCTTCAATACAGCGTGATGTTCATTTAGTGAATTATGGTCATTTAGAGTCAAACGGACCATAAAGCAGGGGATGCTTTAGGGGCGGGGCTAATCGCTTGACAAATAGCTGTGCGACAAACGTGGCTGTTTGTTCACAAACAAAATTAGCATGTTTTTGTTATCGCTCTTGCCCAAAATGTTAAAAAAACAAGATGGCGACAGACATCAACGTACAATGGTGCATCCTGATGAGGTGAGTCGACAACAATGTTCCCCATTAAAGAACAACACCAACAGTTTAAACAAACTAAACCAACAGTTAGGTTTAAAAAAACTAAACCAACAGTTAGGTTTAGACAACAACACCAACAGTTAGGTTTAGACAAACTAAACCAACAGTTAGGTTTAGACAAACTAAACCAAGAGTTAGGTTTAGATAAACTAAACCAACAGTTAGGTTTAGACAACAACACCAACAGTTAGGATTAGACAACTAAACCAACAGTTAGGTTTAGACAACAACACCAACAGTTAGGTTTAGACAACTAAACCATCAGTTAGGTTTAGACAACAACACCAACAGTTAGGTTTAGACAACTAAACCAACGGTTAGGTTTAAACAAACTAAACCGACAGTTAGGTTTAGACAACTAAACCATCAGTTAGGTTCAAACAACTAAACCAACAGTTAGGTTTAGACAACTAAACCAACAGTTAGGTTTAGACAACTAAACCATCAGTTAGGTTTAGACAACAACACCAACAGTTAGGTTTAGACAACTAAACCAACGGTTAGGTTTAAACAAACTAAACCGACAGTTAGGTTTAGACAACTAAACCAACAGTTAGGTGTAGACAAACTAAACCATCAGTTAGGTTTAGACAACAACACCAACAGTTAGGTTTAGACAACAACACCAACAGTTAGGTTTAGACAAACTAAACCAACAGTTAGGTTTAGACAAACTAAACCAACGGTTAGGTTTAAACAAACTAACCAACGGTTAGGTTTAAACAAACTAAACCAACGGTTAGGTTTAAACAAACTAAACCAACGGTTAGGTTTAGACAAACTAAACCAACGGTTAGGTTTAAACAAACTAAACCAACAGTTAGGTTTAGACAAACTAAACCAACGGTTAGGTTTAAACAAACTAAACCAACGGTTAGGTTTAAACAAACTAAACCAACGGTTAGGTTTAGACAAGTGTTTTGACACATTCTTAAAAAGCAGCTAAAGTGATCAACTTTCCTTTCTTTCCTTCTTTCTGCGGTTGTGTCTGAAACGCCTCACAGTACTCATGTGTCTGCTGACCAACACTAATGACTCTCTAGCGCCTCGTGGGCGTCTCGTGCAGCACACGTTAACTCCGGCGCTGCGTGGAGGAGGAGGTGGGCCGTCATGGCGCTCGACCCTCAGGTCTGGCAGCCTCCCTAAACGTTGTGTATCGGCTTGTGAATCTGGAGACTAATGCAGCCATCAGACACACCGGCAGCCGGCGGAGGACACGCCCGGCTGAGTGACGCACGTGTTTCAGAGCGCTGCCAGATCAACAACGTCTGAAACTATCGCATGAAGCATTTTTGAAAAGGTAAAATCCCAACTGAGCAGCGCCGCACGTGAATTACACAAAAGAGATGAAGAAAGGAACAAGTGCAAAGCAGCGAAGAGACAGCTGTGGAAACAGAGAGAAGTGAAAGAAACACAGCGAGAGGACGAGAGGGAGGCGTGAGAAAGAACAGCAGACGGAGGAGAAGGAGAAACTGTAATGAAGCCGGAGGGAGGGAGGCAGACAGATGAGGAAACAGAGGGGAAGACGACCTGGTGGGAAGACACGGTGGTCCTCAGACGTCTGCTCGTCCTCCTCATCACTCACTCCTCCATCTGCATCGCCGCTCCTCCCCATCTGGTTTTGGCTTTCCTGTGTTTCTCAGCGTGTTTCGGAGAAAGAGGGATTCCCGGGTTCACCGACGCTTAAAGGAGCACTTCAACTGATGCAGAATGAGAAGAAGGAAAGACTGGTGGAGAGTGTTTACACAGAAACTCAAACCAGTCACGTGACCATGTCAGAACATTTCAACAAAGTCTTACTGTACTCACGAAATGCAATCGGTTGGTTTCATGTACAGGGGACAGTTATTCAGGTTTTATTGGGACAACATTATTAACATTATTGTTAACAATTAAAGTTAGGTTTATTCAACTAAACCAACAGTTAGGTTTATCAACTAAACCAACAGTTAGGTTTATCAACTAAACCAACAGTTAGGTTTATCAACTAAACCAACAGTTAGGTTTAGACAACAACACCAACAGTTAGGTTTAGACAACTAAACCAACAGTTAGGTTTAGACAACTAAACCAACAGTTAGGTTTAGACAACTAAACCATCAGTTAGGTTTAGACAACTAAACCAACAGTTAGGTTTAGACAACAACACCAACAGTTAGGTTTAGACAACTAAACCATCAGTTAGGTTTAGACAACTAAACCAACAGTTAGGTTTAGACAACTAAACCAACAGTTAGGTTTAGACAACAACACCAACAGTTAGGTTTAGACAACAACAACAACAGTTAGGTTTATCAACTAAACCAACAGTTAGGTTTAGACAACAACACTAACAGTTAAGTTTAGACAACTAAACCAACAGTTAGGTTTAGACAACAACAACAACAGTTAGGTTTATTCAACTAAACCAACAGTTAGGTTTAGACAACAACACCAACAGTTAGGTTTAGACAACAACACCAACAGTTAGGTTTAGACAACTAAACCAACAGTTAGGTTTAGACAACAACACCAACAGTTAGGTTTAGACAACTAAACCAACAGTTAGGTTTAGACAACAACACCAACAGTTAGGTTTAGACAACTAAACTAACAGTTAGGTTTAGACAACAACACCAACAGTTAGGTTTAGACAACAACACCAACAGTTAGGTTTATCAACTAAACCAACAGTTAGGTTTTAGACAACAACACTAACAGTTAGGTTTAGACAACAACAACAACAGTTAGGTTTATTCAACTAAACCAACAGTTAGGTTTAGACAACTAAACCAACAGTTAGGTTTAGACAACAACACCAACAGTTAGGTTTAGACAACAACAACAACAACAGTTAGGTTTATTCAACTAAACCAACAGTTAGGTTTAGACAACAACACCAACAGTTAGGTTTAGACCACTAAACCAACAGTTAGGTTTAGACAACTAAACCAACAGTTAGGTTTAGACAAACTAAACCAACAGTTAGGTTTAGACAACAACACCAACAGTTAGGTTTAGACAACTAAACCAACAGTTAGGTTTAGACAAACTAAACCAACAGTTAGGTTTAGACAACAACACCAACAGTTAGGTTTAGACAAACTAAACCAACAGTTAGGTTTATTCAACTAAACCAACAGTTAGGTTGCCCCCCCCCCCCTCCCCGCTAGGGGAGCAGAGCACTGTGGGAGACAGAGGTCTCTCAAATGAAGCTCTTCACCCAGCAGGAAGGGAGAGTTTTCATTTGTGCTTCAGTGGAGTCGAGATGCTCATGAACCCAGATGGAGAGAAAACAAACGGTGAGAGAGAAAGAAAGCAGAGTGTGATCCTCCCACACTTCTCCCTCTGCTGCTCCTGCTGACCGGAGAGGAAGAGGAGGAGGAGGAGAGGAAGAGGAGGAGGAGAGGAAGAGGAGGAGAGGAGGAGGAGGAGAGGAAGAGGGATGCAGGGAGAGCACACCTTACTTCCCTTCCCCTCTGTCTCTCCCTCTTCAGTCCACAGCGTCAGCAGCACTCACCAACACACCACCGCTGTCGCTGGCACGCTAACACACACACACACACACACACACACACACACACACACACTCACACACACACACACACACTCACACACAGTGAGCGGCATCCTCAACACAGACCGAGGAGCCCTTGGACTGCTGCAGGCGAGGCGAGTGAGTACGTGTGTGTGTGTGTGTGTGTGTGTGTGTGTGTGTGTGTGTGAAGGGTTTGTGTAAGTCTGTGTACTTTGTTGTGTGTTTTGTGTGTGTTCATGGTGTGTGTTGGCATCATTGCGTGTGCTGTTAAGGTTTGCATCTGCTCTGTGTGTGTGTTTGTGTGTGTGTGTGTGTGTGTGTGTGCGTGTGTGTGTGTGTGTGTGTGTGTGTGCGTGCGTGTGTGTGTGTGTGTGTATTTATGAGGTACACCAAAGCCAATGAGACTTGTGTTTTGCACCAGAACAAAACAAATCCACTAAATAATGCTGACTCGCTTTGGGTAGTGTGTGTGATTCTGTGCAGGCATGCATGTGTGTGTGTGTGTGTGTGTGTGTGCGTGTGTGTGTGTGTGTGTGTGAGTCAGTGCTACTTGTCAAACTGTAGATTCTGTTGTTTTTGTGTCTCTAAACTGTTGCAGGATGAAATCGAGCATATTTTGGGTGGATATTAAAGTTCTGAGTCCCTTCAGATGATCGTGGGAGAAGCTCAGGCTCAAGTTAAATCTGATTTAAAAGAACCAGTTTATTAGGTACAGCGAGATAAAGCTAATGGAGTCCAATCCTGCAGTAAAGCCAATCTTCATTCATCTCCAAAGAAGCTTATAGAAAGGTTAATATTAGCTGTTAATAATATTCTACCTGATGGAAAGAGGATGGTCGTACCCTAGATGTCCACTTTAAGTTTCATTCAAAACTCATACTCATGCGTTCGTTTGAAGGAATGTTCCCAGCATGCATTGCATTTGGCTCATCGCTCCGTATCATCCTTGAAGAGGCTTCATCCCGAGACGTCCGTCCACTGCGTCGTCATGTCGAATGAATGCGTCGCGCTGACTTCCACGCCACGAGGCTCCCGCTGCTCCTCGTGGACTCGAGTCCGGAC
The DNA here is from genome assembly GCF_009769545.1 of Cyclopterus lumpus. NCBI lineage: Eukaryota > Metazoa > Chordata > Actinopteri > Perciformes > Cyclopteridae > Cyclopterus > Cyclopterus lumpus. The sequence goes on from NC_046974.1 coordinate 1,957,902, forward strand.
CTCCGGCCGGTTTGGGTTCAGAGCCACGACAGAAACATGAATGGAAACTTCTCAAAAAGCAATCCTGCAGCGGCTGATCGCTGATGATCATCAGCGATCAGCCGCGTCAATAGGTCTTCTGAAACAGCTCGTAGGCGATGACCACCGATACTGTTCAGAGACGGTGCAGTCGGTTCCAAGCCGTTGTTTTGTAATACCAATATGAATAATATAAATACACTTTGTGCTTTTCTTTGTTTTGTCTAGAGGATTATGATACTGTGATTACAAATGTAGTCATTTATCTTTGGAGAAGTTTCTGCAGGTGGCGCTCTTCATGTCTTGAACACGATATTTCCTAGTGTATATATATATATATATAACCATTCCAGTTGGGTTCATTGGGAGTGAACCATCTCTGTGGTCTATTCCAGTTGGGTTCAATTGGGAGTGAACCATCTCTGTGGTCTATTCCAGTTGGGTTCATTGGGAGTGAACCGGCTCTGGGGTCCATTCCAGTTGGGTTCATTGGGAGTGAACCGGCTCCGGGGTCTATTCCAGTTGGGTTCATTGGGAGTGAACCGGCTCTGGGGTCCATTCCAGTTGGGTTCATTGGGAGTGAACCGGCTCCGGGGTCTATTCCAGTTGGGTTCATTGGGAGTGAACCATCTCCGGGGTCTATTCCAGTTGGGTTCATTGGGACTGAACCATCTCTGGGGTCTATTCCAGTTGGGTTCATTGGGAGTGAACTGGCTCCGGGGTCTATTCCAGTTGGGTTCATTGGGAGTGAACCATCTCCGGGGTCTATTCCAGTTGGGTTCATTGGGAGTGAACCGGCTCTGGGGTCTATTCCAGTTGGGTTCATTGGGAGTGAACCATCTCTGGGGTCCATTCCAGTTGGGTTCATTTGGAGTGAACCATCTCTGGGGTCCATTCCAGTTGGGTTCATTGGGAGTGAACCATCTCTGGGGTCCATTCCAGTTGGGTTCATTGGGAATGAACCATCTCTGGGGTCCATTCCAGTTAGGTTCATTGGGAGTGAACCATCCCTGGGGTCCATTCCAGTTAGGTTCATTGGGAGTGAACCATCCCTGGGGTCCATTCCAGTTAGGTTCATTGGGAGTGAACGTAGTGAGTTTGGGAAAGCCCTGAAGAGCGAGTCAACCAATATGTCGGAGTTTAAGTGCGAGCGGTCCAGCCTGACCTCTCTTTCTCCGTCTCTTCTCCATCAGCCTCCCTCCTCCATCTCTTGGTGAGGCCGAGGACGGCTTAGATCCATGTTGCACTTCGCTTGTGCAGTTGAGAGACGTCCACAACCGGACTACACATTCTTCATACAGTAGAGCAACTGATTACATTAGTCAATCACTTGATTGACAGAAAAATAACGGCAACTATTTTGATAATTGGCCGATCGTTAAAAGTCATTTTCATGCATAAGTAGGAAAAAAAACAGTTTTCAGGCTCTCAAACAGCTTTGGATGCTTTGATATCATATTAAACTGCATAGCTATGGACTGATATTTACATATATCACTCGGATGTGCGTTGTTTAATTGTTAGTACAGACCTATTATACAACCCGACTCAGGTGGGACCCAGAACCTGGTTTATGTAAGGTCAAGTTCGTCTCGGTGGACTCGCCTTAGCGTTTATTGGATAACTTAACAAACCGGTTAGGTTTAAACAAACTAAACCGACAGTTAGGTTTAGACAACTAACTTGGACAAAAATAACGTCAATTAGGATGCTTACTCGTGGTGGACGCCAAAATGAAATGCGTCCACGTGACTAAGAAACAATCGGAGCTAGTGACGTCGTATTTAATGACCAGAAAGATGGTGGTTCAATCCCCGCCCTAGTCCATGTGTCCTTGAGCAAGACACTTAACCCTGAACTGTTCCCTGTAGCTGTTCTACAGTGTATGAATGTAACACGAGTGTAAGTCGCTTTGGATAAAAGCGTCAGCTAAATGTAAATCTAATGAAGGTTTATGTCGTATTAGTCGTGATTTTAAGCCCATCCGACTAATTGGTTTTAAACTTTAGTTTTCAGTTTCAAGCGACAGGAAAAAACGCAGAAAATTCGTGTCACGAAACCAATAGATTGTATTTTATGGGACTATTTCACAAACTGCTCTGAGACTGTTGGTGTGAATTTAAAGTGCTTTGCGTCCATTGACCTTTGTGGTTGGACTGCATCACCCCTTGTTGGTCTTGGGTTTGGGGTCCAGTACTCTTTGCTTGACTTGCCGTAATCGTCTCGCAAGAGTTTTATAAATGGGTGATGTACCCCCAGACTAGATTTAATTAAAAATATCTACAATTTAGTTTATGAACTTACACTTATATTTTATTGAATATTTATTAAATAACTATTTTTAAAAGATTCTTTAATGGATGCTCATTTAAAATATATATATATATATATATATATATATATATATATATATATATATAGATCTCACGTACCCCCTTTTTGAGAACCACTGCTCTAAAGGACATATGGGGGACATTCTGGTCTGGACGGACCTGTGGTTGGGCAACATAGGGCGACGACCCCAACGCGGCAGGTGGAACGTGCTACTTGACGCTAGCCGGTGTGTTTGGTGCATGAACTCGTCGTCTCGGGGAACTCAGCGTAGTTCACCACAGAGACAGAGTTTGGATGGAAGACTCTCCTTCAGCTTCAAGGGGACAATAAAAACCCAAATATATTGAATTTACAATGACATAAAAGCGTTAAATACAGCGGATGTTCTGCATGTTCCATAAATACATGGGCTGATTAATCGGTCAGCTTATTGAATCATTGATTTTAAACCTGCTGAGACATTTGCATTGAGACTGCATGATATTCATATTGCAGGTGGTCTTCAGCGTTAGATAATAAACGTCCAGTATCGGTCTCACTGCTCCGGTCCAGACTGCTGCTGTCTGTCTGCTGAGGCTGCCAGCGCTACAAAAACAAGACGGCGAGGGGCCCCGGGGGGCCTTCGGGGTGGGGAAGGCACCGGGGAGGGGAGGGGGGCTATGTTTACTTTTGTCTTCTGGGTCTAAGCTGCTGGCCCGGCCGGCTGGGAAACGAGGAACGAGGAAGACCCCGTCTGGACGAGGAAGAGGCTGACGGGAAATAGTCCCAAAATACGACCTTTTGGTCTCATTGCAGGACTAAATGATGCCAATGGAAAGTCAATTAGGAGCCTTAATCGTGGTGGACACACACTTTAAACGCATCCACGTGACTGAGGGACGAGTGACGCACTTTATGATGTTAAAAAAGATGACTATTGGTGGGGGGACGGGTCCAACAACCAGGTCTTTAGACGCATCGTGGTCTTATGGGAACCGTTGGTTCTGTTGCTAAACCGAACTGTGCGTAGAGGTTTTGTTCCCATGACTTTAGTTTTTTACACAATGTCGTCCTAAAAGAAAGTTGTTTAAAGCGCGTGGGGAGAATGAAACGAACAATCCGTGTCCCAGTCCACGAGTTAAATGATATGTGGTATTCCGAGCAGCACCTGAACACACCGTTGATTCTAGTTTTCGAGGCCACAGACTTTAAGATTCTTTCATCGTACGCTTCATGACACCGACAGCAGGTCTTTCATCAACTCCAAATCAATGTAGTTTTCTTTTAATTTAATATCAAACAAATTATTCAATTCGAAAGATTTTGTCTGGGTGGCTTGCGTACTTTCTTTTCACGGCGTCACACAAAACTAAACCGCATTTTCAATGACGTTCTAAGGGAAACGCGTTCTCTCCCGGATTTCGGGTTTCAGTTTTTCTAAATGGTTAACGTTAGGAAACCACGTTATGTTTTAACGAGCACGTTCGTTACGTTATTGAAGTCACGGACGGCGATTAAAGAGTTTGAGCGCTGAGCTTCACTAACGGAGGAGCTCTGGGTGGAAGTCGTGCAACGCAACCCGGAGAGAACAAACGCTTTGACACGTGAGGCCATTTCCATACCTGTACATGCACATGGCTCGAGCACAGTGTGTGTGTGTGTGTGCGTGTGCGTGTGTGTGTGTGTGTGCGTGTGTGTGTACTCAGTCACGCCACTGGCTGAGTGTATACACATGTGCAGCTGTGTCTGACTGAGTGTCCGTCTCCTCTGTGTGTGTGTGTGTGTGTGTGTGTGTGTGTGTGTGAGTGTGTGTGTGTGTGCGTGTGTGTGTGTTTGGCAGCAGGCTCCAGCTGCGTCTGGTTGGATAATGAAGTCCAGGTGCTGCTGCGCTGGCCTTAAGACACCTGTCACCAATATTTAGTGCCAGAGAAAGCCAGACTTGCAAACAGGGCGAGACGAGCTGTTTGCTTATTTTAACAAGGCTGCCTAACTGGACCTGAGGACACGGGACGTTCTATGAACCCTTTCCTTGAGGCACGTGTGTGTGTGTGTGTGTGTGTGTGTGTGTGTGTGTGTGTGTGTGTGTGCGTGTGCGTGTGTGGAATCCTTCCCCGACATTTACTGATTCAGACGTTGCAGCTTCCCCCTGAAGTTTTGTTCTCAAAGGTTTTTGATTTTTTTTTTCTAGTTTCAAAGAGAATTTTGCATGAATTCCCACATTTTATTTGTCCTTATCGTGTGATGTGAAGATCCAGCTGGTAAAGTGCAGTCAATGCATTAGAAGGCTTCTATAAGCGGGTCTCTGTATGAACACTGTAAATATGTGGCCACAACATAAGGTCTGTCCCTTCCCATTTGTATCCTCACATATGATATGATATGATCTTCTGTTTTTCCCAAAGGCATAAATGGTGTATTTATCAACGTAACACAGTTATGTATTTGGCACATACTGATCATACAAATCGAGGAAAAGAAAATGTAATTATGCTGCAGGATATTTAGCAGACGGCTCGGTGTGTTTTACACGTTTCAGGTTCAGCGTTTCACGAGTCAAAGGCTTCATTGAGCCGTCGGGTTCCTTTTCCTGTGTGTCTGTTCATGTCAGCCTTTACATACGGAGCTCTACGTTTCCTTATAGTCTGAGGGGCCCAACAAAGGCCTACCTGTGTCGAGTCCTCGGAAACTTACCTTGGTCCTTCCAGCACATCGGGGCTTGTTTAACTTTCTCACGCGCCCTCCGACTCCCCGTCTCCGACACCTGCAGCCTCTCGACAGCCCGTCTGTGTCGGCCTCCACCTGCCAGCGCACTGGAAGACCCGCCGCCGTTGTCGGGGAAGAGATGTGCGTCGAGCTGCCGTGACGTCGTGTTTCACTGGCTTCTTCCCCCACGTGCCTGGAAGCCTGACACTGGAACATCTCTCAGCTCACAGCTTATATATATATATATATATATATATATATATATATATATATTTATATCAATATATATTTAAATATATATATATATATATTTATATCATCCATCCATCCATTTTCAATACCGCTTATCCTCATTAGGGTCGCGGGGCGCTGGAGCCTATCCCAGCTGACATAGGGCGAAGGCAGGGGACACCCTGGACAGGCCGCCAGTCCATCGAGGGCAATATTTATATCAATATATATATATATATATATATATATATATATATATATATATATATATATCCACCCACAAGACACACCTCTAATACAGTGAAGGCAATAACGGGAGTCAGGCAGGAGTTTATGGAACTGCATTTAGGATGCCAGCTGGTTTCCCCCGTTTCCAGTCTTTATGCTAAGCTAGGTTAACATGTCCTGACTCCAAACTAAATGCACATGCCATGAGAGCGATGACAATCTTCTCTTCTGACTAAGAAAGACAGTACATGTGTATTTCATCTTGAAAGTGTTACATTGTTACACGTGTTACATTGTTTAACACTTAACGTTGTTACAAGTGTTACATTGTTTAACGTTGTTACAAGTGTTACATTGTTTAACGTAACACATGTTACATTGTTTAACGTTGTTACACGTGTTACATTGTTTAACGTTGTAACACGTGTTACATTGTTTAACGTTGTAACACGTGTTACATTGTTTAACGTTGTTACAAGTGTTACATTGTTTAACGTAACACGTGTTACATTGTTTAACGTTGTAACACGTGTTACATTGTTTAACGTTGTTACAAGTGTTACATTGTTTAACGTAACACGTGTTACATTGTTTAACGTTGTAACACATGTTATATTGTTTAACAATGTAACACATGTAACAACGTTAAGTGTTAAACAATGTAACACATGTTACAACGTTAAACAATGTAACACGTGTTACAACGTTAAACAATGTAACACGTGTTACAACGTTAAACAATGTAACACGTGTAACAACGTTAAACAATGTAACATGTGTTACGTTAAACAATGTAACACTTGTAACAACGTTAAACAATGTAACACGTGTTACATTGTTTAACGTTGTAACATGTGTTACATTGTTTAACACTTAACGTTGTTACATGTGTTACATTGTTTAACGTTGTAACACGTGTTACATTGTTTAACACTTAACGTTGTTACATGTATTACATTGTTTAACGTTGTAACACGTGTTACATTGTTACGCATGGTAAACATGGAACTATTGTGGTTTACATTGTAACATGTGAGCGCCTGGGCGGGGGTCATTAGCACCACGAGGACTCATTAGTGGTCATGATACTCCTCGGCCTTTGTTAACGACTCTTCACCGGCTGATAGAGCAAACTCCCACGTTGGCTCTCTCTCCAGAAAGGTCTCTCCTCTCTCCAGAAAGGTCTCTCCAGAAAGATCTCTCCTCTCTCCAGAAAGGTCTCTCCTCTCTCCAGAAAGGTCTCTCCCCTCTCCAGAAAGGTCTCTCCTCTCTCCAGAAAGATCTCTCCTCTCTCCAGAAAGGTCTCTCCTCTCTCCAGAAAGGTCTCTCCCCTCTCCAGAAAGATCTCTCCTCTCTCCAGAAAGGTCTCTCCTCTCTCCAGAAAGGTCTCTCCCCTCTCCAGAAAGATCTCTCCTCTCTCCAGAAAGATCTCTCCTCTCTCCAGAAAGGTCTCTCCTCTCTCCAGAAACGTCTCTCCTCTCTCCAGAAAGGTCTCTCCTCTCTCCAGAAACGTCTCCCCTCTCTCCAGAAACGTCTCTCCTCTCTCCAGAAAGGTCTCTCCCCTCTCCAGAAAGGTCTCTCCTCTCCAGAAAGGTCTCTCCTCTCTCCAGAAACGTCTCCCCTCTCCCCAGAAACGTCTCTCCTCTCTCCAGAAACGTCTCCCCTCTCTCCAGAAACGTCTCTCCTCTCTCCAGAAAGGTCTCTCCCCTCTCCAGAAAGGTCTCTCCTCTCTCCAGAAAGGTCTCGTCTCCCCTCTCTCCAGAAACGTCTCTCCTCTCTCCAGAAAGGTCTCTCCCCTCTCCAGAAAGGTCTCTCCTCTCCAGAAAGGTCTCTCCTCTCTCCAGAAACGTCTCCCCTCTCCCCAGAAACGTCTCTCCTCTCTCCAGAAAGGTCTCTCCTCCCAAGTAAGGTCTCTCCTCTCTCCAGAAACGTCTCTCCTCTCTCCAGAAACGTCTCTCTTCTCCAGAAAGGTCTCTCCTCTCTCCAGAAACGTCTCTCCTCTCTCCAGAAACGTCTCTCCCCTCTCCAGAAACGTCTCTCCCCTCTCCAGAAAGGTCTCCCCTCTCCAGAAACGTCTCTCCTCTCTCCAGAAACGTCTCTCCTCTCTCCAGAAACGTCTCTCCTCTCTCCAGAAAGGTCTCCCCTCTCTCCAGAAACGTCTCTCCTCTCTCCAGAAAGGTCTCCCCTCTCCAGAAACGTCTCTCCCCTCTCCAGAAAGGTCTCTCCTCTCTCCAGAAAGGTCTCTCCTCTCTCCAGAAACGTCTCTCCTCTCTCCAGAAAGGTCTCTCCCCTCTCCAGAAAGGTCTCTCCTCTCTCCAGAAAGGTCTCTCCCCTCTCCAGAAAGATCTCTCCTCTCTCCAGAAACGTCTCCCCTCTCTCCAGAAACGTCTCTCCTCTCTCCAGAAACGTCTCTCCTCTCTCCAGAAAGGTCTCTCCCCTCTCCAGAAAGGTCTCTCCTCTCTCCAGAAACGTCTCCCCTCTCTCCAGAAACGTCTCTCCTCTCTCCAGAAACGTCTCTCCTCTCTCCAGAAAGGTCTCCCCTCTCCAGAAAGGTCTCTCCTCCCCAGTAAGGTCTCTCCTCTCTCCAGAAACGTCTCTCCTCTCTCCAGAAACGTCTCTCTTCTCCAGAAAGGTCTCTCCTCTCTCCAGAAACGTCTCTCCCCTCTCCAGTAAGGTCTCTCCTCTCTCCAGAAACGTCTCTCCTCTCTCCAGAAACGTCTCTCTTCTCCAGAAAGGTCTCTCCTCTCTCCAGAAACGTCTCTCCCCTCTCCAGAAAGGTCTCCCCTCTCCAGAAAGGTCTCTCCTCTCTCCAGAAACGTCTCTCCCCTCTCCAGAAAGGTCTCCTCTCTCCAGAAACGTCTCTCCTCTCTCCAGAAAGGCCTCCCCTCTCCAGAAACGTCTCTCCCCTCTCCAGAAAGGTCTCTCTCCAGAAACGTCTCTCCTCTCTCCAGAAAGGTCTCCCCTCTCCAGAAACGTCTCTCCCCTCTCCAGAAAGGTCTCTCTCCAGAAAGGTCTCTCTCCTCTCCAGAAAGGTCTCTCCTCTCCATAAACGTCTCTCCCCTCTCCAGAAAGGTCTCTCTCCAGAAAGGTCTCTCTCCTCACCAGAAAGGTCTCTCCTCTCCATAAACGTCTCTCCCCTCTCCAGAAAGGTCTCTCTCCAGAAAGGTCTCTCTTCTCTCCAGAAAGGTCTCTCCTCTCCATAAACGTCTCTCCCCTCTCCAGAAAGGTCTCTCTCCAGAAAGGTCTCTCTCCTCTCCAGAAAGGTCTCTCCTCTCCATAAACGTCTCTCCCCTCTCCAGAAAGGTCTCTCTCCAGAAAGGTCTCTCCTCTCTCCAGAAACGTCTCTCTCTCCATAAACGTCTCTCCTCTCTCCAGAAAGGTCTCTCTCCAGAAAGGTCTCTCTCCAGAAAGGTCTCTCCTCTCCATAAACGTCTCTCCCCTCTCCAGAAAGGTCTCTCTCCAGAAAGGTCTCTCTCCAGAAAGGTCTCTTTGTATCCACACATTCAGTCTCTGTCTCTGTGTGTCTGATGGACAGGATGCGGGTGTGGTCGTGGGAACAGTGCTGGGAGACGGGCCTGGTCCTGCTGGGCTTGCTGGCGCTGGCCGTGTCTGTGGGGAACCCGTCCAGCAGACGGCTGCAGGTACACAACACACAGCTGCCTTTTGTGATTGGCTGAAACATTGCTGTCATGTGACCTCACCATCTATCTTCCAGCAGGCCGGCCTCCTGAAGGCGAAACAACAAAAACAAACGCATCCTGGATTTTAATTCACGTTTATTTTTACTACTTTCATTTGATAATTTAAGTTGCTTTGCAGATTAATTAATACATACATTATACCTTAATACATAAATAAACTACAATGATTATATAGATTACATTAATTTATCGACATGGGAGAGAATTCATAAGCGGCAGAGAAAATAAAGTATATATTATAATTAAAATGAGCTCCACATTTACCAACAAGTGATGAACACATTCATGCATCAATAAATGTGTTTCAATATTACTCTGAAATCGGTCATTTAACATAATATATTTAAGTATATTTTAATGGTTATACTTTTGCTTGAGTAGAAGTCTGTCTCTAATAATCTAATAATTAGTCAATTCATTAGTTATCATTCATGAGTATTAACCCTTTTAAGTAAAGTGCATGCAAGAGACTGAACAAGTATTATAAATAAGTAATAAAAAAACAGTAAAGAATTGACAATAACTGAAATATTATATATACAGACAGAATAACTTATTGCAGTGTATTTATATGTATATATATATAAATAAATATATTTATATATAAATACATATATTTATATATAAATATATATATATATATTTATATATATATATATATATATATATATATATATATATATTTATCCATAAACCACGAATTTAAACAAATAAACAAAACAACATGCAAAGTGTAAATCTTAAAAACTTTAACTTTAAACCCAGTCGACCAATCGGCTTCTCTCTATCTCCCATACCTCTTCCCTGTCTCACTCTCTCTGCAGCCTTCTGTCTGTCTCTCTCTCTCTTACGCTCTCTGTCTGGTATGTCCAGTGTCTCTCGTCCCGTCCACAGCTGCTCTGTCTCACACCTTTACAAGGAGCTCAGTGCACATTCCAGCGGTCGCTCTGATGAATCTGTCTGAGCGAAATGGGACGCGGCCGACGGCCTGAAACAAAGCTGCTGCTGCACATCAGGAATGTCTTCACACGCTGGAGCTTCAGAACAAAACCCATGACGCTCATCCACTGTGACCCTACTGGACCTGGACCACACCAGATACTAGACTGACCCTAACTGGACTACTACAGATACTAGACGGCCCCTAACTGGACTACTACAGATACTAGACTGACCCTAACTGGACTACTACAGATACTAGACGGCCCCTAACTGGACTACTACAGATACTAGACTGACCCTAACTGGACCACACCAGATACTAGACTGCCCGACCTGGACTACAACAGATACTAGACTGCCCCTAACTGTACTACAACATATACTAGTTTCAAATACTACCACAATTGCGCGTACAAAATATGCTTTTAGTTATATGGCTAATGTTAGCTCGGGTTCAAAATACATTATAAAGCTAAAGATGTTCAGCGGATCTCAAGATTGAGAGGCTTCAAAACGAAGTGTAGTCCCAAAAGATTGAGCCGGTCTGCATCGGCTCTGCATCAAATTGGCGTTTTGATTTTCTTTATAAATTTGGTACACCATTTAGTTTACAGCTTAAAGAAAACACATGTCAGTGTGCAGTACATATTTAGTATAACAAAACTAAAAGGGTACAGCCGTGAATAAAATAGCCAACGCTGTCGGATTTAATTCACCATGTGAGCTGAAAAAGTTTGGTTAGTTGCATAATTCTGTCAGATTCAGATGTAATCCACAAACAGCTGTGAATAATGCTACTACTACAACTCATCAACAATGTGTGTGTGTGTGTGTGTTTTCAGGAGGACGGCGTGGCGTCCAACTCTCTGGAGGAGGAGCTGGAGGTGACCACGTACTGGTGGGGCGAGTGGGCCAAGTGGACAGCCTGCACTCGGGCCTGTGGAGGGGGAGTGGTGTCTCAGGAGAGACACTGCCTCAAACAGAGGTCAGTCAGTCTGCACACACACACACACACACACACACACACACACACAATAACAATGTAATTATTCTCTCAGCATCTGCTGTTCACAACAAGGCCCTGCAGAGGGTTTCACACACTGTACACGCAATGCAATAAGACACATTCACTTGTGTCTTTACCAGAACCTTAACGGGACTGGTTCGACATTTTGAGAAATACGATGGACACCACTCATCGATAATCTCATCTAACTCTAAATAAGCGTTTTTATCCAAATATTCTATTGACCAAGTCTTAAACCGTGTAATTAAAGTCTAACCATGTGGGAACCAGCTTGTTGTCCTCAGATGGAGAGAGGTCCTCACAATGTACTGAAAACATGCGTGTACACACACACACATATACATACGTGTGCTCGTCCACACACTTAGAAGTTAAAATGATTTTGTTCTGAACTTGTTGATGGATTGGATTGGGACACTTTAAGCTCAGCTGACGGATCATAACAACCATATTTATTTGTTATAAATACGCTGTTACTTCTCCAAATACTTGTTTTCTGTCCAAAGAAAGAAAGTTGCAGCTGGGAGAGACAACATGACCTGTACGGGAACGGCTAAGAAATATCATCTCTGCAACACCGAAGTGAGTCACGTCCTCGTCACTTCATTTCTCATCTTTATTAAAACAAACAGTCCTTCTGACCGGCTGACGGCAGGAGGCCGGTGGTTTGACGCCGCCGGCCTCCTGCAGCTGTTTGAGAGAGAAGCCGGGCGGGGCTCAGGAGCCAGAACCATCCCTGCACAAATAAACGCTTAAGGAGAATTTATTTGTGTAACGTACCGTAAAACGGAGTCTTAACAAGTGTGAAAGAGAGCAGTTTGTAATGGTCTGTCTCTGCACTGCAGGAATGTCCTGCCACTGGGAGGAGCTTCAGAGAGGAGCAGTGCTGGTCCTTCAACTCCCAGCTGTACAACGGGAGGAACTACCAGTGGAAACCTCTGTATCCCGGTACTAACAGCTGTAAAAACGACCTCGGCGACTCTTTAGCCGTTAGACCCGCCGGAGTGGACGAGGTCTTTGCTGTCGGAGCCCAAACAGTAGCATCCTTTTAAATGACCTCTTTATAAGCGCCTGTTAACACAGTCTGTGGGTTTACAGCCTCAATAGTGAGTCTTTATTAAATCAAAAGGTTGGATGAGTGACGAGGGATCGGGGTCTAACAGACACAGGACGTTCACCCAGGTGTCCACTGTTCGTGTTCCCCGTCAACGCATCCTTTATATTACAAAAGGTGTTGCCTGGTTTTAGTCCAGTCACTTCCTGCACGTTACAGTCCTTTTAATAAAAGATGGTGAAATACTGAGTTTGGTTTAATAAAAGATGATTACGGTTGTTACTTAAGTAACCAGGTAGCGCGCAATCCCAACATCTTTACTGCTGATTGGGTTCTCCAGCAGCAACAATGACATAAAGTGACATGTGACGAGGAAGACGTGGGTTCAAGTGGAAATGGTTCCCGTGTTACCGTGTTCTAAGAGGACCTGCCTTCCTCTCCAGACGACTACGTCCACATCTCCAGTAACCCCTGCGACCTCCACTGCACCACCACCGACGGCCAGAGGCAGCTGATGGTGGCGGCGCGGGACGGCACGTCCTGCAAGTACAGCAGCTACCGCGGCGTCTGCGTGGACGGTAAGTGTGAGGTGAGTCCAGCGTCTTCTTCTTCTTCTTCTTCTTCTTCTACCTCGTCGCCCTCAAACGGAAGCGTTGGCCACTGGGCTGCTTCTTTGTGACTTCTCATGAATACCCAACCTTTTTAAGAGGAGTTCTTCTGGTCTCTTCTGGTCTCTTCTGGTCTCCCTCGGTGTATTTTCACTGTCACGCTCCATCACAACTATTTCTACACGAGAGATTCGTCATTTTGCTTTCTTTTTTATCAGTTCTGATATTTATCCTGCCCTGTGTTACAAACATTTGTTTTATCCATTTTAGATTGTTGTTGTTGTTGTTGTAAAATGTTTGTTTCTGAGGCTGTAAATAATGCAGATACATTAAGACATTAAGAACTCATTAAAGGGACACTGATTGGACGTCCACATAAAAGGTGGACAACGTTCCCTTTAATGTGGACGTATTTCTGACGGAAGATCTAAACATTGAAACGTGACATTAGGCAGTAAAACATGAATAATTAAAAACAATACAATAATATGAACATGAATAAAAGACGTCAACTTTCAGAAATACCAACATTCACGACCATCTTATTATCTCTGATGATGATTTAATGCATTCGTAATAAACACTAGGTGTTGATTTTCATATCTTATTTTACCCCACTTCCACTTCCTGCTTTGCCACTCAGCCAATCGGGTGCGACGGCGTGCTGTTCTCCTCCAACACATTGGATCAGTGTGGCGTCTGTCAGGGAGACGGCAGCAGCTGCAGCAGAGTCACCGGAAACCTCCGCCGCGGAGCCACGACTCTGGGTGAGCCAGCTGTCCACCCAGAACTATGTGTGTGTGTGTGTGTGTATATATATATATATATATATATATACTCTTATTCTAAAGAAATGTTTAAAAAAACATATATACATATATGTCTATATGTATGAAATATATATAGAAAAATAAACATATTTATATATATAAATATGTAATTATATATATACTTATAAAAAAAGTTACAAAACATATACGTATATATATATGTATAAAATATACATATATAAAAAAATAAACGTATATATAATTCTATGCATATATATATATTTATACACATGCGTATATATATAGATTCATATATAAATGTATATATATATATTTATATATAAATATGTACACATTACTAGATATGCATTTTAACTTTTCTAACTAGACTCTTTCTCTGATATACAGACAGACATTTAGTGAATTTAATTAAAGTCATCAAGATTAGTCAGAATACTCTTTTTGGTTAAATTAACAACTTTCTCCTTCCTCTCGTCAAGGTTACTCTTTCATCACTCAAATCCCTGAAGGATCCTGGGACATCCAGATCATTGAGAGGAAGAAGTCTGCCGATGTGCTCGGTGGGTACTTCCTCCTGCTGCTCACACACACACACACACACACATTCATATCGCTTCATTTCACACACACACACACACACACACACACACACACATTCATATCGCTTCATTTCACACACACACACACACACACACACACACACACACACATTCATATCGCTTCATTTCATACACACACACACACACACACATTCATATCGCTTCATTTCACACACACACACACACACACACACACACACACACACATTCATATCGCTTCATTTCACACACACACACACACATTCATATCGCTTCATTTCACACACACACACACACACACACACACACACACACACATTCATATCGCTTCATTTCATACACACACACACACACACACATTCATATCCCTTTATTTACACACACACACATGTTCATATCCCTTCATTTTACACACACACAAATTTGTATCCCTTCATTTTACACATACACACACACACACACACACACATCCATATTTGAACGTGCCGTTTTCCTCCATCGTCGTCCCTCCAGCCGTCACCGACCAAGCGGGCAACTTCTTCTTCAACGGGGCCTACAAGGTGGACAGCCCCCCAGAACTTCCACGCGGCCGGCGGCGTGTTCAAGTACCGCCGGCCCATGGACGTGTACGAGACCGGGATCGAGTACATCGTCGCCAAAGGCCCCATCGACCAGGCCATCAACATCCTGGTACGCTGACCTGTGATGACGTGTGTGTGTCTCGAGCTTTTATTGTGAAAGGTAAGAACGGGAGGAGAGTAGATTGACAATGTGGGAAGCAAAGTTCACGAGTTCAGAAGATGGAGGTTCCTTCGTGAGCTTAGAAGCAATGTAAGTGCTATTGTACAAATATACGTGTTGTGGTTAGAATACTGAACTGTTTCAGGTGATGAGACCTTTGTGCTCTAAGAGGACGCTCCTCTCTGGTACGGTGGACTTCAACTTTATACCTAGCTCATTTTACCTACCTAGAACGTCTTCTTTCAGACATTTATTTTACTTACTTTTGTCTGTTTGCGTCTGCAGATTTCTCCTAAATAATGCCTCATTTGCATATTTAAACATACATATTCATAAAACTAGTCGCCAAAAAACACATTTTCTTAATGTAAGTGAATACATGGGGAAGTATCATGGGGACATCTATTAGTTAATTAGTTATATGTTCTACATCTCATCTTCATCCTAAATACCAGAGCAGGCGTGCAAAGTGCTTTGGTCCTGGTTTTTGAGCCAGACTCTCCTGGTTACTGGTCTGAAACCAGTATGAAGTAGCCCATCCTCTCCTCTCGGCCCTCAGGTGTGGAACCAGAGCGGCCGCACGCCGTACATCACCTACGAGTACACCGTCCTCCGAGACTCCCTGCCGCCGGTCCCGCCTCCTCCCGTCTACACCGGGTCCGACGCCTCGGCCGGAGAGGTTTCGGCGGAGGTGGGCGGGGCTCCGCTGGCGGCCCCCAACGGCAGCGTTTACGACCAGGTGGCCACCGAGGGCCGGCCGGAGCCGGAAGGCGCCGACGGGCCGAAGGGCCAAGAGACCAACGAGGTGTACGAGGAGACGGCGGCCATCGACTGCGACCAGGACGCAGCCCCAAAGGTTACAGGTCAGGACTGTTTGTCTCACCTGAGATCTGTACATGTGTGACACATGTGTCATACATGTATCACACATGTATGATACCATACATGTATCACACATGTATCATACATGTATCACACATGTATCATACATGTATGATACATGTGTGATACATGTATGGTATCATACATGTGTGATACATGTGTGATACATGTATGGTATCATACATGTGTGATACATGTATCACACATGTATCACACATGTATCATACATGTATGATACATGTGTGATACATGTATCATACATGTATGATACATGTGTGATACATGTGTGACACATGTATCACACATGTATCATACATGTATGATACATGTGTCACACATGTATGATACATGTGTGACACATGTATCATACATGTATCACACATGTATGATACCATACATGTATCACACATGTATGATACATGTATCACACATGTATCATACATGTATGATACATGTGTGATACATGTGTGATACATGTATGGTATCATACATGTGTGATACATGTATGATACCATACATGTATCACACATGTATGATACATGTATCACACATGTATCATACATGTATGATACATGTGTGATACATGTGTGATACATGTATCACACATGTATCACACATGTATCATACATGTATCACACAGGTATGATAATGAATAATAAATAAAGGTCCCTGGTTATTTGTCATCTCTTCCTGAACTTTACTAAGATGTTTTTACAATTATTTCCTAAACCTAAACTAATGTGTTTCCTGTGAAGACGGAAGTTTATTTTGAAAGGACTGCATTTGTGTAACGGGTATAATCTGATGTGTGTCGTTGGACAATTGTCTTCGGAAAAATGCACGAAAAATGGGGAAATAATACAAACCGTTGCATGATCGTATATGCGTTGCCGAGACGAGACCTCCACGCGAGCCTGAGGCCACCCGGCACGCGGTCTCGGCCGATCGGATCCCGACTCGAGTGAGATCGGATCTCGGACCCGCTGAGTGGAACCAAGAGGGAGAAAAAGAGATGTGGCACAAATAGGTCAGATTTTACATCTGACTCTCTTTGTGTGTGTGTGTGTGTGTGTGTGTGTGTGTGTGTGTGTGTGTGAGAGGTGGCCCTATCGGTGCTCTGCATTATTTATGCCACAGACACATAAAGCGGATCAGCGGCAGATGAAAAATTCAGAGTTTTCGTTGGTTTTCATGTTTTTTTCTTTTAGTAAAACGTCCGCGTCTCAAACGCGAGCGGTAATGGCCCCCGGTCGGCGTAATGGCCGCAATGGCCCCCCGGTCGGCGTAATGGCCGCAATGGCCCCCCGGTCGGCGTAATGGCCCCAATGGCCCCTGGTCGGCGTAATGGCCCCCGGTCGGCGTAATGGCCCCAATGGCCCCCGGTCGGCGTAATGGCCCCAATGGGCCCCTGGTCGGCGTAATGGCCCCCGGTTGGCGTAATGGCCCCAATGGCCCCTGGTCGGCGTAATGGCCCCCGGTCGGCGTAATGGCCCCAATGGCCCCTGGTCGGCGTAATGGCCCCAATGGCCCCCGGTCGGCGTAATGGCCCCAATGGCCCCTGGTCGGCGTAATGGCCCCCGGTCGGCGTAATGTCCCCCGGTCGCGTAATGGCCCCCGGTCGGCGTAATGGCCCCAATGGCCCCCGGTCGGCGTAATGGCCCCAATGGCCCCTGGTCGGCGTAATGGCCCCTTGTCGGCGTAATGGCCCCTGGTCGGCGTAATGGCCCCCGGCCAGCGTAATGGCCCCCGGCCGGCGTAATGGCCCCCGGCCAGCGTAATGGCCCCCGGCCGGCGTAATGGCCCCCGGCCAGCGTAATGGCCCCCGGCCGGCGTAATGGCCAGGTGAGCCCGGGGGCCATTACGCCGGCCGGTGAGACGAGGTGGAGGAGGAGGTGTTGAAAGGCCGCCGCCTCTCTCTGTGTTTTTAAATGAACGTCGTGTGCTTCTAGCCAGAGGTGTCAAACCCATGTCATCATCAGGGCCGGTTGGAACTAACACTGTATAAATATATACATATAATGTATAAATGAACATTTTGTTAAAATAACTGTCTTTGCATTAAATTATTATTTATTCGAGTGTAAACATATTGTACATGCATTTATATCAATATAAGTAATATAAGATTAAATCCATTTAATTTAATATAACACACATTACTGTATCAAAGATCAAACATTATTACATTAACTTCATAATAATAATAATATACACTTTTATTGAAATTGTTCTCTGCATTTAACCCATCCTTATGCTGCGTTCACACCAAAAGCATTGAGTTTACTCGGTGAGGGGGCGTGGCTTATCTCCGTGGAAACAGTTATAGCTTCCGCCGTCCACCATGGAAGAAATAACCACTAGTTCTGCTTCATACTTGTTGTAAACGTCGGAACATCAAACGCCGTCGTGTTTGGGTTCATAACATTAATATCATGTATATATATATATATATATATATATATATATATATACATAATATAATGTATGGAATCTGCTCCCGCGGAAAATTCTCAAAGCTTTTGGTGTGAACGCAGCATTAGTAACTGGGGGTTCAGAGTCCTGCTCCAGGACATGGGGAGAGCTACGGATAATATAATATATAATATTAATATTATGAACCCAGATCTGAGGGCTTGAAGGTCCAGACATAGTGGTTATTTCTTCCACGCTGGACGGCGTTAATGTTTCCATGGCGATAAGCCGGCGAATGATCTCAAATAGTCCGGCGAGTAAAGCAACGCGAGAGTTCGCTTCTCTTTTGGTGTTTGACGCCCGTGTTCTAGGCGCCGAGTTACCAGATTATTAGGCACGCGTGTGCCGCGCGGCGCCTTTGAAGTGAAAAGAGAGTTCAGGTGTAGAAGTCTGAGCTTCAGGTTTCAGGACATTCTAATGGATCATGAGCAAAAGAACAGATTGACGAGTTATTAATTGCCGTTATCTTCCCGCTTTGATCCCTCAGAGGAAACAGCAGCCATGCGGGGCGGCACCGTCATCCCCGGACCCGCCGCCGGGCCCCTGGACCCGGGCCCAGACTCCCCGAACCTCATCTGGAGGGTCCTGCTGGACGGCCGAAACGGGCCCGACGAGCTGCTCGTCAACATCTCGACCAATCAGCTGTTGACGGAGGGGGACAGTTTGTACTCGTTAGAGGTGGGACCGGCAGAGGTGGACCCGAGCGGCCCGGAGCAGGACGGGCCGCTCGGCGCCAACGGCACGCTGGAGTTCACCCTGGGCCGCAAGCGCAACGACAGCGGAGATGGTTCCTTCCAGAACAAAACCGTGCATAGCGGTGGGAGGACCTCCAGCCGCTCCAACAGAACCAGGTGAGCCTACAGAACCCAACAGAACCAGGTGAGCCTACAGAACCCAACAGAACCAGGTGAGCCTACAGAACCCAACATAACCAGGTAGGCCAACAGAACCAGGTGAGCCTACATAACCCAACAGAACCAGGTGAGCCTACAGAACCCAACAGAACCAGGTAGGCCGACAGAATCAAAAAGAACCAGGTGAAAAGAGCATCGAGTCCTTCAGACAGAAGTCCACTCTTCTGGACCTGAATGTTCAGACTCTGTTGAACAGGAAGCTATATAAAGCAGACAGACAGGTACATATACAGACCCTAGGGCAGACAGACAGGTACATAGACAGACTCTAAGGCAGACAGACAGGTACATAGACAGACCCTAAGGCAGACAGACAGGTACATAGACAGACTCTAAGGCAGACAGACAGGTACATAGACCGACTATAAGACAGACAGGTACATATACAGACTATAAGGCAGACAGACCGGTACATCGACAGACTCTAAGGCAGACAGGCAGGTACATAGACAGACTCTAAGGCAGACAGACAGGTACATATACAGACTATAAGGCAGACAGACAGGTACATATACAGACCCTAGGGCAGACAGACAGGTACATATACAGACCCTAGGGCAGACAGACAGGTACATATACAGACTATAAGGCAGACAGACAGGTACATAGACCGACTATAAGACAGACAGGTACATATACAGACTATAAGGCAGACAGACCGGTACATAGACAGACTCTAAGGCAGACAGGCAGGTACATAGACAGACTCTAAGGCAGACAGACAGGTACATAGACAGACCCTAAGGCAGACAGACAGGTACATAGACAGACCCTAAGGCAGACAGACAGGTACATAGAGAGACCCTAAGGCAGACAGAAAGATACATAGACAGACTCTAAGGCAGACAGACAGGTACATATACAGACTCTAAGGCAGACAGACAGGTACATAGACAGACCCTAAGGCAGACAGACAGGTACATAGACAGACTCTAAGGCAGACAGACAGGTACATAGACAGACCCTAAGGCAGACAGACAGGTACATGGACAGACCCTAAGGCAGACAGAAAGATACATAGACAGACTCTAAGGCAGACAGACAGGTACATAGACAGACCCTAAGGCAGACAGACAGGTACATAGAGAGACCCTAAGGCAGACAGAAAGATACATAGACAGACTCTAAGGCAGACAGACAGGTACATATACAGACTCTAAGGCAGACAGACAGGTACATAGACAGACCCTAAGGCAGACAGACAGGTACATAGACAGACTCTAAGGCAGACAGACAGGTACATAGACAGACCCTAAGGCAGACAGACAGGTACATAGAGAGACCCTAAGGCAGACAGAAAGATACATAGACAGACTCTAAGGCAGACAGACAGGTACATAGACAGACCCTAAGGCAGACAGACAGGTACATAGACAGACCCTAAGGCAGACAGACAGGTACATAGACAGACTCTAAGGCAGACAGACAGGTACATAGACAGACCCTAAGGCAGACAGACAGGTACATGGACAGACCCTAAGGCAGACAGACAGGTACATAGACAGACTCTAAGGCAGACAGACAGGTACATAGACAGACCCTAAGGCAGACAGGACAGGTACAATGGACAGACCCTAAGGCAGACAGACAGGTACATAGACAGACTCTAAGGCAGACAGACAGGTACATATACAGACTCTAAGGCAGACAGACAGGTACATAGACAGACCCTAAGGCAGACAGACAGGTACATAGACAGACCCTAAGGCAGACAGACAGGTACATAGACAGACTCTAAGGCAGACAGACAGGTACATAGACAGACCCTAAGGCAGACAGACAGGTACATAGACAGACTCTAAGGCAGACAGACAGGTACATAGACAGACCCTAAGGCAGACAGACAGGTACATAGACAGACTCTAAGGCAGACAGACAGGTACATAGACAGACTCTAAGGCAGACAGACAGGTACATAGACAGACTCTAAGGCAGACAGACAGGTAGACTGTCCATTCATCATATTTATTATTCGTGTCGGCTTCGCTGCCTCGTGTCCAAACACGGCTTCACCAGTTCTGCAGCCAGCAGCCATAAAACAGTAGAAGACACACCCTCTCCTCCGAGAGGAGAGGAAACAAGCAGAGGAGGAGGAGGAGGAGGAGGAGGAGGAGGAAACAAGCAGAGGAGGAGGAGGAGGAGGAGGAGGAGGAGGAAACAAGCAGAGGAGGAGGAGGAGGAGGAGGAGGAGGAGGAGGAGGAGGAAGAGAGGAGGAGAGGAAACAAGCAGAGGAGGAGAGGAGGAGGAGGAGGAAGAGAGGAAACAAGCAGAGGAGGAGAGGAGGAGGAGAAGGAAGAGAGGAAACAAGCAGAGGAGGAGGAGGAGGAAACAAGCAGAGGAGGAGGAGGAGGAGGAAGAGAGGAGGAGAGGAAACAAGCAGAGGAGGAGAGGAGGAGGAGGAGGAAGAGAGGAAACAAGCAGAGCAGAGGAGGAGAGGAGGAGGAGAAGGAAGAGAGGAGGAGAGGAAACAAGCAGAGAAGGAGGAGAGGAGGAGGAGGAGGAAGAGGAAGAGAGGGGGGGAGGAGAGGAAACAAGCAGAGCAGAGGAGGAGGAAACAAGCAGAGGAGGAGGAGGAGGAGGAGGAGGGAAACAAGCAGAGGAGGAGGAGGAAACAAGCAGAGGAGGAGGAGGAAACAAGCAGAGGAGGAGGAGGAGGAGGAGGAGGAAACAAGAAACAAGCAGAGGAGGAGGAGGAGGAGGAGGAAACAAGCAGAGGAGGAGAAGGAGGAGGAGGAAGAGAGGAGGAGAGGAAACAAGCAGAGGAGGAGAGGAGGAGGAGGAGGAAGAGAGGAAACAAGCAGAGCAGAGGAGGAGAGGAGGAGGAGAAGGAAGAGAGGAGGAGAGGAAACAAGCAGAGGAGGAGGAGAGGAGGAGGAGGAGGAAGAGGAAGAGAGGGGGAGGAGGAGAGGAAACAAGCAGAGCAGAGGAGGAGAAGGAAGAGAGGGGGGGGGAGGAAAGGAAACAAGAAGAGCAGATGAGGAGGAGGAAGAGGAGGATAGGAGGAGGAGAAGAGCCTTACTCAGAAACAAATAAGTCAAGTTGTCTGCTAGCAAAGTGAAAGAAATGATGCAAAGGGAGGAGCGAGTGCTGTCAGACGGTTTCCACCTCTGGGGAGAAAATAATGTGCAGGAATCAGTTTGTCTTCCATGGAGACGCCGGAGAGCAATAACTCAAAGTGATCTTCAGATAAAGTCTGGAGGGGGAGGAGGAAGAGGAGGAGGAGGAAGAGGACGAGTGAGCGACCAGCGTTATGAGAAGAATGTGCAAAACAAGTGTGCATCCTCATATATCATTAAAGGAAATATTGCATTCACGTCAGATTTCCCAACAAATATGGCAAAGTTGCATTGATGCATGCACGTTTTTCCTCTGTGTGTGTGTGTGTGTGTGTGTGTGTGTGTGTGTGTGTGTGTGTGTGGTGACAGGGGGAATCAAAGGATCTACCAGAAGAACCTGAAGCTGAGTGTCGCTGACATGTACCGCTGGAAACTTTCCTCTCAGGAGCCCTGCAGCATGACCTGCTCTATAGGCAAATACACACACACACACACACACATTTTGGTTAATGTGTATTGACATTGTTCACTTGATCGGTGTCGAACACATTCTGGTGCCCCTGTGGACTAAAGTGGTAGTGTTGGTTCTGGTGCCCCCCTGTGGACTAAAGTGGTAGTGTTGGTTCTGGTGCCCCCCTGTGGACTAAAGTGGTAGTGTTGGTTCTGGCGCCCCCTGTGGACTAAAGTGGTAGTGTTGGTTCTGGTGCCCCCTGTGGACTAAAGTTGGTAGTGTTGGTTCTGGTGCCCCCTGTGGACTAAGTGTAATGTTAGTTCTGGTGCCCCCTGTGGACTAAAGTGGTAGTGTTGGTTCTGACGCCCCCTGTGGACTAAAGTGGTAGTGTTAGTTCTGGTGCCCCCTGTGGACTAAAGTGGTAGTGTTGGTTGTGGTGCCCCCTGTGGACTAAAGTGGTAGTGTTGGTTCTGGTGCCCCCTGTGGACTAAAGTGGTAGTGTTGGTTCTGGTGCCCCCTGTGGACTAAAAGTGGTAGTGTTGGTTCTGGTGCCCCCTGTGGACTAAAGTGGTAGTGTTAGTTCTGACGCCCCCTGTGGACTAAAGTGGTAGTGTTGGTTCTGGCGCCCCCTGTGGACTAAAGTGGTAGTGTTGGTTCTGGCGCCCCCTGTGGACTAAAGTGGTAGTGTTGGTTCTGGTGCCCCCTGTGGACTAAAGTGGTAGTGTTGGTTCTGGTGCCCCCTGTGGACTAAAGTGGTAGTGTTGGTTCTGGTGCCCCCTGTGGACTAAAGTGGTAGTGTTGGTTCTGGTGCCCCCTGTGGACTAAAGTGGTAGTGTTGGTTCTGGTGCCCCCTGTGGACTAAAGTGGTAGTGTTGGTTCTGGTGCCCCCTGTGGACTAAAGTGGTAGTGTTGGTTCTGGTGCCCCCTGTGGACTAAAGTGGTAGTGTTGGTTCTGGTGCCCCCTGTGGACTAAAGTGGTAGTGTAGGTTCTGGTGCCCCCTGTGGACTAAAGTGGTAGTGTTGGTTCTGGCGCCCCCTGTGGACTAAAGTGGTAGTGTTAGTTCTGACGCCCCCTGTGGACTAAAGTGGTAGTGTTGGTTCTGGTGCCCCCTGTGGACTAAAGTGGTAGTGTTAGTTCTGACGCCCCCTGTGGACTAAAGTGGTAGTGTCTCTGAGCACCAGGGTCTCTTTAGAAAACCTCTAATTCTACTGCAGCAGCAGGGTCTGACAGGGTCTCCAATGTTCCTATATCATCAAAGGGGGTCTTGACAGAAAAAGTTTGGGAACCACTGCCCTAACGTCTCCTTAATGCCTCCTTAACGTAACGTCTCCCTAACGCCTCAACGTCTCCTTAACGCCTCCTTAACGTAACGTCTCCTTAACGCCTCCTTAACGCCTCCTTAACGTAACGTCTCCTTAACTCCTCCTCAACGTCTCCTTAACGTCTCCCTAACGCTTCAACGTCTCCTTAACGCCTCCTTAATGCCTCCTTAACGCCTCCTTAACGTCTCCCTAACGTCTCCCTAACGTCTCCTTAAGCGACCTCCTTAACGTAACGTCTCCTTAACGTAACGTCTCCCTAACACCTCCTTAATGCCTCCTTAACGTAACGGCTCCTTAACGTAACGGCTCCTTAACGTAACGTCTCCCTAACGCCTCCTTAACGTCTCCTTAACGCCTCCTTAACGTAACGTCTCCCTAACGCCTCCTTAACGTCTCCTTAACGCCTCCTTAACGCCTCCTTAACGTAACGTCTCCCTAACACCTCCTTAACGTCTCCTTAATGCCTCCTTAACGTCTCCTTAATGCCTCCTTAACGTAACGTCTCCTTAACGCCTCCTTAACGTAACGTCTCCCTAACGCCTCCTCAACGTCTCCTTAACGTCTCCCTAACGCTTCAACGTCTCCTTAACGTCTCCTTAATGCCTCCTTAACGCCTCCTTAACGTAACGTCTCCCTAACACCTCCTTAACGTCTCCTTAATGCCTCCTTAACGCCTCCTTAACGTAACGTCTCCTTAACGTAACGTCTCCCTAACGCCTCCTTAACGTCTCCTTAACGCCTCCTTAACGTAACGTCTCCTTAACGTAACGTCTCCCTAACACCTCCTTAACGTCTCCTTAATGCCTCCTTAACGTCTCCTTAACGTAACGTCTCCCTAACGCCTCCTTAACGTCTCCTTAACGCCTCCTTAACGTAACGTCTCCCTAACGTCTCCTTAACGCCTCCTTAACGTAGCGTCTCCTTAACGTAACGTCTCCCTAACGCCTCCTTAATGCCTCCTTAACGTAACGTCTCCCTAACGCCTCCTTAACGTAACGTCTCCTTAACGTAACGTCTCCCTAACGCCTCCTTAACGTCTCCTTAATGCCTCCTTAACGCCTCCTTAACGTAACGTCTCCCTAACGCCTCCTTAACGTAACGTCTCCCTAACGTCTCCTTAACGTAGCGTCTCCTTAACGTAACGTCTCCCTAACGCCTCCTTAATGCCTCCTTAACGTAACGTCTCCCTAACGCCTCCTTAACGTAACGTCTCCTTAACGTACCGTCTCCCTAACGCCTCCTTAATGCCTCCTTAACGCCTCCTTAACGTAACGTCTCCCTAACGCCTCCTTAACGTCTCCTCTAACGTAACGTCTCCCTAACGCCTCCTTAACGTCTCCTTAATTGCCTCCTTAACGCCTCCTTAACGTAACGTCTCCCTAACGCCTCCTTAACGTCTCCTTAACGTAACGCCTCCTTAACGTCTCCTTAATGCCTCCTTAATGCCTCCTTAACGTAACGTCTCCTTAACGCCTCCTTAACATAGCGTCTCCTTAACGTAACGTCTCCCTAACGCCTCCTTAACGTCTCCTTAACGCCTCCTTAACGTAACGTCTCCTTAACGCCTCCCTTAACGTAGCGTCTCCTTAACGTAACGTCTCCCTAACGCCTCCTTAACGTCTCCTTAATGCCTCCTTAACGCCTCCTTAACGTAACGTCTCCCTAACGCCTCCTTAACGTCTCCTTAACGTAACGTCTCCCTAACGCCTCCTTAACGTCTCCTTAATGCCTCCTTAACGTCTCCTTAACGTAACGTCTCCCTAACGCCTCCTTATCGTCTGGTTTGCCTTCATTTATTGTTTCTCGTTCGCAATCCAGGAATTTCCAAGTCCTTTGTCACGTGCATCCGGTATGACGGCGTCGAGGTGCACGACATGTACTGCGACGCACTGACCAGACCGGAGCCGGTCCACGACTTCTGCATCGGGAGAGAATGTCCGCCCAGGTACAGGGCAACATTTTAAAATGGGGTGCCGGATATTATTCAAAAACTGGAATCCAACGGGGCACGTGAGACGGGACCCGCTGTGGTGTTTCAGGTGGGAGGCGAGCAGCTGGAGCGAGTGCTCCAGGACCTGCGGGGAGGGCTTCCAGTTTCGTCAAGTTCGCTGCTGGAAGATGCTCTCGCCGGGCCTGGACAGCTCGGTCTACAGCGACCTCTGCTCCGTGGCCGACCTGGAGAGACCCATGGAGAGGCGGCCCTGCAAGAGCCCCGCCTGCGGCCCCCAGTGGGAGGTGGCCGAGTGGACGGAGGTACGTCTGCGATACGGCGCCGACCGGAAAGCATCGACGCGATCCGGAGTTCAACGGTTCTGCCCTCGGTGCATTCGAGGTTCCAGAGTGAGACGTCCTGGTCTCTCGGCCTCTTTGTTTTCTGACACGGTTACACAGTCACATCATGGTGACTTCGCCGAAATCGAGGCTTAAAAAGCCAGCGGCTTCTATCGGTTCCAAATTTCAAACACGCTTTATTTTCAAAATAAACTTGTCTCATATTTCGGGGACTAATGGTTAACTTTTCTCACCTGAAAAACTGATTAAAACCTCTTTTCCAACAGTGGAAACAGTTTAGGAAAGTTTAAACGGAAGTAAGAATACAAAATGATGCGTTGCGTAAGCGCAATAGTTCAGGCAAAGAATAAGATGAATATTGAAAAATATATCATTTCAGTCTCTTAAGATCTGTTTGTTTCTGCAGATTTCAGACTCTTTTGATTGAAAGACTAAAGGAGTCCAGAGGAGCAGCTTGAGATGTCCTGAACTTCTCTAGAGGAGCGCTGCTGCTTCATTGACCTTGTTTTCATCTCCATGTCTCTGTGCTTCCCTCCATGATCCAGTGTCCGGCTAAATGTGGCCGCAAAGCCCAGGTGACCCGCGTACTGTCCGCCTGCTCCTACGAGACCCGACCGTGTGACCCGGCGACCAAACCACCGAACGTCAAAAACTGCACCGGTCCGCCCTGCGAGCGCCAATGGACCATGTCCGAGTGGGGGCCCCGTGAGTGTCTTTACCCTTCAATCAGTCACTGTGTGGCGTGCCCCATCTTTTCCCTTGAGAAATCACTTCATTTTTAAGGATTTATGGTTCTTCTTCCTTACATTTTAGATTTGTTCCAAAACAAAAGAACTCCTCCTCTGTGCCGGCTGTTTTCCCTTCAGAGCCGCGTGTGAATTTATGGTTTTTATGGCTTTGCGCAGACAAATGGAAGTTCTTGATGTTCATTCAGAGTCAGAGTCTGGAAACTCGCAGGTCTTATTATTTACAGCTATGGCGTACCGACCAGACACACAAACATGGATGGATGTGAACTTTCCTTTGCACAAAGTAAAAAGTCAGAAATATGTATTGTTATTTTCGAAAACTGTGAGTATGCGTACGTTTGCATTTTTAACTACTTTTTATTTACCATTTTATTACATCCATCTGTGACAGCCCTGCAATAAATCAGTGTTTGTAGTATTATGCTCCTTTTTTAACATGTCAAAAATAATAATATGGTTTGTTTTGCGCTGTGATTTTGCGTGGCTCGTTTTTTCTCTCACTGTGGTGACTTTTGCAGGATTGACGGAGCTACATGACTTTACCAACCGTAGTGACCCGGAACCCAATTAGTGCGATTGTTTTACTCACTTTTTCTTTCAAAGTGTGTGGTAGCCACTAGGTTTAAATCTCCCTGCTGTGGGACCAATAAAGGATTATTTTATTTGATCTTATCTTAGATGATCCAGCTGTTTGCTGAGAGATATTCTCTTCTCTAAACGGACCACTTGGTATAAAGAACATGAGATAATTAAGAAGCTTTAACTTCAGTGGAACCATCAGATTTTAAATGAATGCAACAACATTTCCTCTGACACGTTGTCACGTGACTCCGTTCCACTTCATGCGATGCGATTTAATCCGGCGTGAGGGCGACCCGATCTGACTCCAGCGTCAGATCGGGTCGCACTCAGATCGGGTCGCACTCTTTGTTGATGGTGAATCATCCTCCGTTGTCGCAGTGCTCGGGGTTGTGCGGCCAGGGGAAGACGATGCGTCACGTGTACTGCAAGGCGCCGGAGGGCCGCGTGGTTCCTGAGAACCAGTGCTCGGCGGAGGACAAGCCGCTGGCCATCCACCCCTGTGGGGAGAGAGACTGTGCTCCACACTGGCTGAGCCAGGACTGGGAGAGGGTGAGGTCCTGATACTGACTTGTATACATGTATTGCTCTGCTTGCTTAATTTGGTCTGATCTAAATTACTGTGAAACTCTTATTATAATTATACTGCACTCAACCAGAATTGGCAGTTTTTATCAGCTGTTATTGATTATTTATCAGTTCTGGGAGAAAGTCTTCCGCTACAGGTTTTGGCAACAAAACTACTTAGTTAAATTAGAAAAAAGATGTTCAAGTAACAACGTAACAAACAATGTAACATGTCAACAGAACAAGTAACAACGTAACAATCAATGTAACATGTCAACAGAACATGTAACAATAAACAATGTAACATGTCAACAGAACAAGTAACAACGTAACAAACAATGTAACATGTCAACAGAACAAGTAACAACGTAACAAACAATGTAACATGTCAACAGAACAAGTAACAACATAACAAACAATGTAACATGTCAACAGAACATGTAACAATAAACAATGTAACATGTCAACAGAACAAGTAACAACGTAACAAACAATGTAACATGTCAACAGAACAAGTAACAATGTAACAAACAATGTAACATGTCAACAGAACAAGTAACAATGTAACAAACAATGTAACATGTCAACAGAACAAGTAACAACGTACGAACAATGTAGTCAATAGAACATTCAACAACATAACAAACAATGTAACATGTCAACAGAACATGTAACAATAAACAATGTAACATGTCAACAGAACAAGTAACAATGTAACAAACAATGTAACATGTCAACAGAACAAGTAACAACGTACGAACAATGTAGTCAATAGAACATTCAACATAACAAACAATGTAACATGTCCACAGAACATGTAACAATAAACAATGTAACATGTCAACAGAACAAGTAACAACGTACGAACAATGTAGTCAATAGAACATTCAACAACATAACAATCAATGTAACATGTCAACAGAACATGTAACAATAAACAATGTAACATGTCAACAGAACATGTAACAATAAACAATGTAACATGTCAACAGAACAAGTAACAAACAATACGTAACAAACTTACGTAGCCAGCGTAGTCAGCGGTTACGTTTTCTGTCCGTAGTGTAACACGACCTGTGGTCGCGGCGTGAAGCGAAGGCTCGTCCTGTGTGTCGGCATCAGCGCAGGAAAGTTCCAGAGCTTTGATGACGAGGCGTGCGGCGGTAGCGAGAAGCCCGAAGAGGAGAACACCTGCTTTGAGAGGCCGTGCTTCAAATGGTACACCACCCCCTGGTCTGAGGTGAGGTCCGCACAGCACACACACATCACCACAAAGACATCCTCCAGCTCATCAGCCGTGAACTGTCCAACGGCTTTGTTTCTTTTTGTGTGACCTCAGTGTACAAAGACGTGTGGCGTGGGTGTGAGGATGAGGGACGTCAAGTGTTACCAGGGCAGGGAGCTGGTCCGAGGCTGTGACCCCCTCACCAAACCGGTGGCAAAGCAGACCTGCACTCTGCAGCCCTGCCCCACCGAGCCGCCAGGTAGCACCTGCCGCTCTGCCTCTAGCTTACAGTTTACAGTCAGGGGCATCAGGGGAGCCTCTACAACTCATTTAAATGGTTCACTTTATGGGCACATGAATGTGTTGGACCCCACAAATGCAGGAAGACAGGAACAAACACACACACACGCTCAATAATTCATGTTCTAGCCCCTAACCATTAAAACTAAATGCCTGACCCCCAACCTTCACCTGGACCTTATTCTAACCAGAACCTTAAAACTCTGAAGTTAGAAAACTCAAAATGGTCCTCACAAAGATAGCTGTACAGGCATTGACACGGTTTCCTTACAAAAATGTAAGAACAATATTATTCCAGCCACAAATTAACTGTTAACAATGAAAGAAAAACACAAAGAAGAGTAGAATAATTCACTGTTAACTCGCAGAAAATAAAAAAACAAAAAATAGACATGAATTATTAAATGTTAAAGCTATGTTTTCTACCCATGTATAGCGCGCATAACTGAAAAAAAACGAACTGGGACCTGAAATTGAAAAAGGCCTTTTCTTTAAAACATTGTAATATTCTTAAACTGGTTGTGGGTTCAGATTGAAATGTTTCGTAATCTGTGTGCCAGATGAGAGTTGCCAGGATCGTCCCTCCACCAACTGCCTGCTGGCGCTGAAGGTCAACCTGTGCAGCCACTGGTACTACAGCAAGGCCTGCTGCCACTCCTGCCGCGCCCTGCGACCTCCAACCTCCTAGTCCAGGACACCGCCTCTCCACCCGACTCCAGCACGAGGAAACCGATGAGTACGTTTATGTAAACGTGGTACTACAGTTACTGTGAACAATGAAGTCCAGAGCTTTCTCCTATGAAATGGATTTATGTGGGTTAATTTGTCAGTTTGTTCATTTAAATGATCTAAAATGAATTCTGATCCTCTTGATATTAGACAGACACATTTTGTCAATGTCGTTGATGCGGCATCAACTGCAATATTCACACATAAAACACTTCTATCCTCTATTTGCTCTTTTTTCTTATTTATTTTCCAAACAAGGAAGTGTGTCTTCTTTATTTGGAATAGAAATAATTGGGGCAAAAAAAAGAGAAGCAGATTCTTACCATGAGGGGAACTTCTCCACATCTCAAAGTTTTAATCAGTTGCTTTTTTGTGTGAAGATTTCAAGTGACAAAATAGATGAAAATATTACAACCCAGTCGCCAGTAAAACATTTTGGTATTGTACGTTTCTGCAAACCATGAATACATTGAATGTCGACGTTTCTGAACCAAAAGTCCACTTTATAAATGCGTTTCAGCCTAATGCACAAATGTGTCGTTATCATATTGTCAATTTGTAACCTCTTGTAATTGTGTTTTTATTCTACAGTGTTCATTTTCCTAACATAAATATTCTCTGTTTCCTGCCCAGGGACAACAGGGGAAAAATAGCCAACTAAATAAATTAAATAAAACTACTTTGAAGTTCGAAAAAAGATCATGGATTTATGTTCAAATAATAACTTAACAAGAAACATCTTTAACAAGAAACAATGTAACGTGACAACGTAACAATGTAACGTGACAATGTAACAATGTAACGTGACAACTTAACGTGTCAACAGAAGAAGTAACAATGTAAATAAATAATCGCCTTCAGCTGACTTTCTTTCGTAAGAAAACGTAACAAGTATAACAACATAATGTTGCAGGCGTTAACTTTTGGTTTCACAGGCGACATCCTAACAGTTTCTGGGTCAGTTTCAGTACACTTTCTCGTTTAGTGAACTCGTTAATATTATACACACATTTCCATAACGATCGCTCGTTGTGTTACGCCATTTCCTCTGAACGAATTCTCAAATTGCCGCAATATAAAATAACAACACATTTTCATGGCGACTGGGCTGAATATGATAAATAAATCTTTCTTCTTGTCCCGATGAATCTTTTCCTGACCGTCTCCAATATTATGCCGAGACTTCAGTATAATGTGATGAAGACAGAGAACAGACAGTTAATACTCCTCCTCCTCCTCCTCATCAGCATTTGTATTAACATTATACTGCATCTCAACCAGAAAGCCAGTTTTTATCAGCTGTAAATGAATATCTATCAGTTCCGGTCGAAAGTCTTCCTCTAACAACACGTGGAGACGGAGACGAAGGGAATCGAACCTCAAACAGACCTCCATCACGAGTTAGCAGCTCCTTGTTGAAAAAAATCCATTAAATTATTTCTCAACCGAATATACTGCATGACTATAATTTTTTTATACAGATACTGTTTATGGGATATTATTTAATTGTATTTCAGTTTTGGTGCCTGGCATGTAAAAAGTTTATATTTCCATTCCACCCCACTGCCCGCTTGGCGCCATGCCGGTACGCCTGCAGGACATGGAAGCTTATTTATTAGTCATAGCACATTCTCATTTATCGTGACGCTCCCGATGCTAGCCGGCGGTTATTCATCCGGTGGACTGATGCCAGTTCTGGTCTGTGTGTGTGACAGAAGAGAGTTAATACAAACACAGAAGTTTCCTGACACTTGAAGTACGGTTGAAATGTATTCAGGCATGTCTAATTTTTAACTATTGTGTACTGTGTTTTTTATATAACTGATACCTCTTTGTACAAAACGTAAGTATGGACATTGTGTACTGTTGATCATAAACTGAAAACCTAATGGTACTGACTTGTATTTCAATTAAATAACAGTTCAAATGAACATATTTGCCTCTTGTCGTGTTTGTGTAAATTTGATAATTTTGCTCAGCAGTTTCTCCTTCTCAACAAATGAAAAAAAAGAAACTACCCACATAGACAATGTATTCAGAAAGTATTCTGACCGTTTGACTTTCTGAACCTTTTGTCATGTTACAGCTTTTAAAAAAGTGGTTTAAATTCATTATTTCCCTCATGGATCTAAATTCAATTCCCCATGATGACAAACCCAAATCAGGATTCTAGATATGTATGCAAATGTATTAACTAAAATATCACATCAACATTGAACACGTAGTTTAGATTAAAGTATAAATTTGTGACTTAACGTTGTTACCTTGCTACATTAACATTGTTACGTTACTACATTATATTGTTACGTTACTACAGTACGTTGTTACGTTACTACATTACGTTGTTACCTTGCTACGTTATGTTGTTACCTTGCTACGTTATGTTGCTACATTTGAGCTGTTACATTACGTAATTAAAACTTTGTTATGTAACATTGTACTAATCCAAGAAAAAATGGGGAGTCCATCATCAAGATTCCCCATGATGACAAATCCAAAAGAGGATTCTAGATATGTATGCAAATGTATAAAAAACTAAAATATCACATCTAAATTGAACATGTAGTTTAGATTAAAGTGTCAATTTGTGACTTCAATCTTAACAATGTTAACATAGCAAGGTAGCAACGTAATGTAGTAACGTCGTAATGTAGTAACGTCGTAATGTAGTAACGTAACAACGTACTCTAGTAACGTAACAATATAACGTAGCAAGATAACAACTAAGGCCACATTTACACATAGCCGGGTATTTACAGAAACGAATATTTCTGCCCCTCCGTTTTCAAAAAAGTTTCCGTTTATATGAACCCGCATGAATACGCCCCCGGGCACCATCATAACTATGCCAAACCTGTAGTCGGCAGTGTAACGAGAAGGATAAAGACATGCAAACCAATCAGAATTCTCAAAACCAACAACTACGAAAAACACGATCAACTTCCTTTTCGTTGGCAGGCAATGTACCTACAAGACGTATAGCTACGGGAGTATAGAAAGCTGAAGAAGGACTGCTGACCTCCGTGCAGTTCTTCGCCTCTGCTCCTCGATGTAAAAAATCAGTTGTGTTTGTAAAACAGGCCAAAAGGGTTTGCATTAACGCACAAATGAGCACTACCTTGACACCATCCATGATCAGTAGCCTAAGTAAACTAACTGTAAACAGGACGCTCACATGACGTGGAGCATTTTTAGTCTCATACTGTGACGTTTGACAACCTAAACCTCCGTTTGACCTAGTTCACACGCAAACACAAAAACAGAGTTTTCAGAAATCTCCACTTTGGCCGGAGTTTTTAGAAATGATCGTTTTCCGTGATAAACCCTCCGTTTTTGTGTAAATGAAAAGCCAAAACGCATGAAAATATATGCGTTTTCCCATCGTGTAAACGGCGTCTTAACGTAACGTAATGTAGTAACGTAACAATATAACGTAGCAAGATAACTTAATGTACAACGTAGCAAGATAACATAGCAAGGTAACAACGTGATGTAGAAAAGTAACAACATAATGTAGTAACGTAATGTAGTAACGTAAGAATATAATGTAGCAAGGTAACAACGTATTGTAGTAAAGTAACAACATAATGTAGTAACGTAATGTAGTAACGTAAGAATATAATGTAGCAAGGTAACAACGTATTGTAGTAAAGTAACAACATAATGTAGTAACGTAATGTAGTAACGTAATGTAGTAACGTAAGAATATAATGTAGCAAGGTAACAACGTATTGTAGTAAAGTAACAACATAATGTAGTAACGTAATGTAGTAACGTAAGAATATAATGTAGCAAGGTAACAACGTATTGTAGTAAAGTAACAACATAATGTAGTAACGTAATGTAGTAACGTAAGAATATAATGTAGCAAGGTAACAACGTATTGTAGTAAAGTAACAACATAATGTAGTAACGTAATGTAGTAACGTAAGAATATAATGTAGCAAGGTAACAACGTATTGTAGTAAAGTAACAACATAATGTAGTAACGTAATGTAGTAACGTAAGAATATAATGTAGCAAGGTAACAACGTAATGTAGTAAAGTAACAACGTAACAAAGTAAAAAGTTTGCGTTCAGTTTCACACAAGACTTGAACAATGGTCCACTGGATGAAAGTCCTGTGTGAGTTAGACCCATCCTGAGTGGACATTCTTTATGTCTTACATGTTAATATACCACGTGACTTTCAAAATAGTATATATATATATATATATATATATATATATATATATATATATATATATATATGATATATCTGGTGTGACAAAATGCAAACACGTGGTCATTCAATGGAAACGTACACCAACATGTTTTCCTCGGCAGCTGACCTCCAACACCCATTCATCTTAACAAAGTTGTTTTAATCTGCAGGTTCTGCACTTTAATCCAGACACACAGAAAGAGCACCATGTGTTCACACTTTCACGTTCATGAAATGCCCACAAGGACAACATCACACATGACATCGCACAAGAACACACTCAGACTCATTTTCTGAGGGAAGCCGACCAGAATAAACAGCATTTATTTTATTAGCAGCGTACCATTTTATCATACACGTTGCCCTCATGTTACAGTGTAAATTTGCTTTGTTTTATTCCATCTGAATGTTCATTTTGAGATAAAGAACAGAATGATGTGCAGCTCCATCTGTTTTCTCTACTGATGTGAAGTGAAGTACCAAACACTCATCTACTGTGCTACCAATCAGAAGCTTAAGAATCGGTTTTAAACGCTCGATGCGTCCCGTCGGTGCAGAACGCCGACTGATACAGTAAGACGGATTCACCAGGAAGTAAACGCCTTCCAGAGATCACAGTCATTGGATCATTTAATGCTTCAGAAAAGCCCTTTGAAATGAGATTTGTTTTCTGGACCGCAATAGGAACTCACAGTGAAACACTGAAACACTCTCACAGGGAAACACTCTCACACTGAAACACTCTCTCAGGGAAACACTCTCACACTGAAACACTCTCTCAGGGAAACACTCTCACAGGGAAACACTGAAACACTCTCACACTGAAACACTCTCTCAGGGAAACACTCTCACACTGAAACACTCTCTCAGGAAAACACTCTCACAGGGAAACACTCTCACACTGAAACACTCTCTCAGGAAAACACTCTCACAGGGAAACACTCTCACACTGAAACACTCTCACACTGAAACACTCTCACAGGGAAACACTCTCACACTGAAACACTGAAACACTCTCTCACTCTCACACTGAAACACTCTCTCACTCTCACACTGAAACACTGAAACACTCTCTCACTCTCACACTGAAACACTCTCTCACTCTCACACTGAAACACTCTCACAGGGAAACACTCTCACACTGAAACACTCTCTCACTCTCACACTGAAACACTCTCTCACTCTCACACTCTCTCACTCTCACACTCTCTCACTCTCACACTGAAACACTCTCTCACTCTCACACTGAAACACTCTCACACTGAAACACTCTCTCACTCTCACACTGAAACACTCTCACACTGAAACACTCTCACAGGGAAACACTCTCACACTGAAACACTGAAACACTCTCACAGGGAAACACTCTCACACTGAAACACTCTCTCACTCTCACAGGGAAACACTCTCACACTGAAACACTGAAACACTCTCACAGGGAAACACTCTCACACTGAAACACTCTCTCACTCTCACACTGAAACACTCTCACAGACAGAACGACCAGCTGCCCTCTGCTGTTAGAACCAAGTACAGACCATAAACACACAATGCTGAAGTTCCATGTAACGTCTGCAATATTTTTGTTTATCTTCTTCTTTTTTAAACCAAAGATTAAAATCCCAATTTTGGCTTCCTTCTTTGTCTTGAATTACTGCAGTCAAGATTGTAATTGACAGACACACATTTACATATATATATATATATATATATATATATTTTTTTTTTTCAATAAAAAAATGAAGGTGATTTATTGAGTAATTTTCAAGAATGTGTTTTAGAAATATGTCACAAATCAAAAATGTAATATATTACAGCAACAATACAATTTAAATGATTATGAACTGACATTTAGCCAGAATTCTAGATATTGCAGATTAAACTTGTAGATGTGAACAATTCGAGTTAAATTCAGATCTTAACAAGTCCATATTGCATAAAGCTCGGCAGAAACAACGTTAATGTGAAACATACTACAATACGGTGCCCCTTTAAGTGCAGGAATGAAAAGCTTACTGGAATGTGCAAATTCATGATGAATGCTCTCAAATCGATAATTAATGTGCACAGATGCGTTTTTTTTTTACCCTTTGACACCACCCGGGGGAATTGTTGATAAAAGAAAAGAATATTCTCTTCATTGATTTTCAACCTTAAAAACAGCTCGCCCCTCTCCAGGTGTTTGAGTTTGGCTGGTTGGAGCTTCAAGTGGAAACACGTGTGGAGCTTCACCACGTCTAACACTGTACAGTTCTACGAACACAAAGGAAACATCCACTTGGCTTTTTGTCCGTGCATATTTATAGGTACACAGTAAAAGTACACATATACACAGTAATGTTCAGTACTGGAGCAGAGGACCACCTGTTGGAGAACGGGTGAAGTCAATGTGAACAGTCTCCAAATGAATCGGTCTCTAAACTGAAGCTTTTCTCTTCTTCAAAACACGCTTAAAGGAGTTATTCTACAGTTTCTTACTCATTAAATCCACGAAAAGACCAAAACCAACATGTGTCTCAATACCTTTTCACTTCCTGTCGGTAACTTCTCAAACAGCTGGTCACTGTAGTTTTTATCAAACAAGCATGAGGAAATAGTGAATTTGTTGGGAACTATTTTTCTATCTTTCAGCTAAATCCGCATTTGATGCTGGAGTGAGTTTTGTATGTGGGATTGTGTCAAAATGAAGAACGGTGATGTGTTTTTAAAGAATGGCTCAGAGAAAGAAGAGATACCAGACTTCAGACTGAGGCTGCACTGCAAAGAAACTCAGACATTAGAAAGTGGCCCAAATCAGTACCGAAAAGATCATCTTTCATGTGATTTGTGCTGTTCACACTGTTCAGTCACATTTGGGCCATTCTTCCTGCAGTGTGAACATAGCCATAAGCACAAACACAATACCTGTTACTACTTGTACATTCAGTGTTGGTTTTGGTCAAGTCATGGGATCTATTGACAATAAAACCAGACTCATCCTTTAAAAGAGAGTCAGCTCGAACATTAGCCTCATTTAAGAAACCAGACTTATTTCAGCTATTTGGGATTTTTACTTCCACTTCTGTCTCGTTTTGTGGTGCAGACAAACAAACAAAACCTGTGTTTTAATTTACTGAAAATCACAAACTGTAAATTGTCTCGTACATACTTTGATACACATACATACTAGCTAGGTAGCTAACAAGCTACTTTTCTAAACACAAAATCAGACATATTGGTCACAAAATGATCAAATGTCAAAACTGACAAAGAACGAGTCAAATCTGTCAGAGACAAACGCATTCAACCGTTAGCAGACCTCCAATATGGCTGCCAGAAGATGCGTTACCCAAACGCCCTCTGGAGTTGTAGTGCCTCAGCACACAGCATCCACGCTGCATCCACAGCATGTTGATCGAGTGCGCCGGTGCACCTTGACCTCCACGCCGTCGGCTTCTAGACGTCGGTGCTGATGCTGTGGGTGACCACCTCCTTCATGGTGACGGAGCGAATGAGGTTGAGCTTCTGGTAGAAGCTGGCCAGGTCCATGGGCAGCTCCAGGTCCTGCTGCTGCACAGTCCTGTAGCTGAACCTACGGCCGCCGTTGCACAGCCTCTCCGGGTGCTGCAGGTAGAAGGGCAGCGAGCAGCGGGCGCAGGACGGGCAGAAGGCGTGCGAGCGCTGGCACCTGCGTGGCGGCGGCGGCGGCGTGGGGGAGTAGCTGGCCGGCCCGTTGGCCTCGGTGAGGAAGGTGGGGGGGTAGTCGTCCGGTTCGTCGCAGTAGCGCTGCGGCGTCGGCGGCGTCGGGGGAGCGGACAGAGCCAGAGGCCGGGACGGAGACATGGTGGCGAGCTCTGGTTCCGCCTCTTCCCCCTTCTCAGACTCCTCCCTCTTACAGCAGTAATACTGGAGCGGGAAGAGAGCTTCACGGTTACAACGTTTTATTAATGTTCACAACAATGTGGATATTTGCAAACGCTGGACTTTCACCCAGAAGGTGTTCGTGTCCCGTGTGAAACCACATGACATAAACCAGAATAAACAGCGTTTATCATACATGTTAATAAATGTCCTTGTTGGTTTTATTCATGCAGCTCCAGCTGTTTTCTCTACTGATCTCATACGGCTGACAGCACAGCGTCTCTCTTGAGTACGATGTGTTTCACAGGAAGTCAATATATTTGCAATATGGCAAACACCGGATCGGTTTTCGTGTGCCGTGTAAAACTAAAAAGTCAACCTCGACTTATTTTAATTTACGTAAAGGCGACTTCAGCTCTAATCTAAACCTCTTCTTTCCTTTTCTAAACCTAAACAGACGGTTGTGTTGCCTGAACCTAAATCTCTTTCTTGGCTCCGGAGTAACCGTGAAGGAGGAATGAAGGCGGCACCTGGCGGGCAGGAAGGAGGTCGACGGGTCCAACGAACAGAAACCCCCGTGTCCGTTGTCCGCGTGCAACGAGAAGTCAACTTGATGTTTTCTTTCACTTACTCCTACCAGCTCTTAACTGGTCATTCTGACCCAAACTAAATCCTGTTTCTAAACCTAAAGTGAGGAGTACCTTTTCTCAAGATGTCCTACGAACAGTTGTATGAGGATCGTTGAGCGGATGAATTCACGTTCCCCTGAGGATGAACTGTATTCACTTTTCCTCTCATGCCAACATCGGATCAACATTTTAATGTGTCCAATACTTGATTGCAAAGACATTCCATCAGCCTCAGCTGTACTTTGTGTTCAGTGCTAATCATCAAATGTTAGAACGCTAACACATTGAACTAGGAGGGTCAAATTAAACATGATTAACATGTAGGTCCACGCAGCATCGCTGTCTTCGTCCTGTTACGGTCTCATTGTACTTGGATTATTGTTTATTTTAGTAGGGATGCTTTTAGAACATCAATTAATGTACTTTTTTCTGGTAAAAAAATAAACCGGTCCTACCTGCAACCTACATAAACACAGTACAGCGACGATGGTCAGTAGATGACTGTAGCCAGAATTCCTCCTGCGATGACCACTGTCCCGGCTGACATTCGAAATCCTCTCCATCAACAGCCTGCAGGGACGAGGAAGAGGAGGAGAATAAGAAAAGAGGAGAAAGGATGTGAAGAGACGATAAGAAACAAGAAGAAAAGAGGGAAATGAAAGGTGGAGGAGGACGGAGGTGGAGGAAAAGTGAGGAGAGCTCCAAAACCGTTTTCTCTCGCCAGCGGCAATTACTGAAAATACTGCCGATGGATTTATTATCGGCTAAGACTTCACGCGATGAATCAAGAGAATGAAGTTACAGTCGGCCAAGTGACAATACTATCCAGGAGAGTGACTGACACTCAGTCGTGACTACACGTGTGGCGTCAGCAGCAGGAAACACTTTTTTACTGAATCAAAAAACCTCACCTGGGAGAAATCCCTTTTTTACTTCTGTGCAGAGAGTTCGATGAGAAGATCAAAAGCACTCTGGAGTCCGTGTGGTAAATATAAAGCTACAGCCCGGAGCCGGCTAGCTTAGCTTAGCACAAAGACTGGAAACGGGAGGAAACAGCTAGCCTGGCTCTGCACAGCACCGATGACGTCGTCATCACCTCCATTCATGCACGGCGCTCACATGCAGCACATTCAGCTTCAGTTCTTCTCCCAGAAAGAAGAAGAAACAAGTGTCAAACTATAAATAAATAATGAACCATTTGTCACAACGCAATACTTATTTTTCTCTGATGCATCATTGACAGACGCCCAGCTTGTTTCGAGCTTTGGATATCATTTTTGTTTTGTAAGTGTGAGGTGGAACATGGATGGATTACTGAACAGGCTCAAAGTGTCAGGGGCCGCCCGGACCTTCAAATGTCACTCAAAGAGACATGAAACCAAAATAACGGTTATTAAATGAGACAAAACAACGACAGAGACACAAAGAAACTACAAAGAGACGCAAAGAAACTACAAAGAGACAAAACAACTACAAAGAGACACAAAGGAACTACAAAGAGATGCAAAGAAACTACAAAGAGACAAAACAACTACAAGAGACGCAAAGAAACTACAAAGAGACAAAACAACTACAAAGAGACACAAAGGAACTACAAAGAGACACAAAGAAACTACAAAGAGACGCAAAGGAACTAGAAAGAGACCAAGACAACTACATAGAGACACAAAGGAACTATAAAGAGACCAAGACAACTACAAAGAGACACAAAGGAACTATAAAGAGACCAAGACAACTACAGAGAGACACAAAGGAACTATAAAGAGACCAATACAACTACAAAGAGACACAAAGGAACTATAAAGAGACCAAGACAACTACATAGAGACACAAAGGAACTATAAAGAGACCAAGACAACTACATAGAGACACAAAGTCAAAACAAAGAGACGCAAAACAACGTTAAAGAGACACAAAGAATCTTAAAACAACTACCAAAAGACTAGAAAGACATAGTAGCGGCTAAGCAACAGAAAGAGACACTTATTACTATGAAAGAGGAAAAACAACCACAAAGATCCAAAAATAACCACAAAGACACACAGAGCCACTAAGAGCCTCAAAGCCACCTCAAAAAGGGCCAAAACCATCACAGACAAACGACTATAACGTGTGGTGGGGCCCGTTGTGCCATAACTTATGTAGACGCAGAAATAAGGTCCACCCAAGAGGCTGAAGGTCTCTTATTGTGTTCAACAAAGGGTGGTCATTCTAATCATCAGAATAAATGAATATATGTATCCATAGAAACCAACAGAAATCACTGCATCCACCTTTCCAAACCTGCAGATTATGAGATGAGCTTCCATTCTCTACTCCTTCTCGGCAGATTTTATGGATTCTGTTCCTCTGTGATCAACAATATTGATAACAACCCTGTGCTGACGGGCATCACGTCCATGTGTTTTCCGATGTGGAAGAGTTTGCATTAATGTGGTTCATTAAGGCAAAGTTATAAACTCCAGACCGGCCTGGAGGTTCAGACATTTATGTAATGAGATGAAAATCTGAATCGGCCTCTTAGCTTGTAGTTAGCATTTCATGAACTCGCTGCATTCCATTAAACATGTTGTGTTCAGCTGAGTGCTCCCAAAGCAACCCGGCAATTAGACAGGAGCCAGCAAACAGAGCCGCCGACAACCGGAGCCCTCAGCGACCTGCCGAGCTGCAGCCTCACCGTGCCTCACCTCACCTCACCTCACCTCACCTCACCTCGCCGCGCCTCACCTCGCACCTCACCTCACCTCACCTCACCTCACCTCACCTCGCCGCGGCCTCACCTCGCCTCACCTCACCTCACCTCACCTCGCCGCACCTCGCCTCACCTCACCTCACCTCGCCGCGCCTCACCTCACCTCACCTCGCCGCGCCTCACCTCGCCTCACCGTGCCTCACCTCGCCTCGCCGCACCTCACC
Organism: Cyclopterus lumpus; assembly: GCF_009769545.1. Taxonomy (NCBI): domain Eukaryota; kingdom Metazoa; phylum Chordata; class Actinopteri; order Perciformes; family Cyclopteridae; genus Cyclopterus; species Cyclopterus lumpus. The sequence goes on from NC_046974.1 coordinate 1,999,966, forward strand.
TCACCTCACCTCACCTCACCTCGCCGCACCTCGCCTCACCTCACCTCACCTCGCCGCGCCTCACCTCACCTCACCTCGCCTCGCCTCACCTATCTACTTATCCATCTAACTATCTACCTACATATCCATCTACCTATCTACCCACATATCCATCTACCTACCTATCTACTTATCCATCTACCTACCTATCTACTTAACCATCTACCAATATATCCAAACATATCTACCTACCTATCTACTTATCCATCTACCTACCTATCCATCTACCTACCTACCTATCTACTTAACCATATACCTATCTATCCATATACCTATCTACCTACTTATCCATTTACCTACCTATCTACTTATCCATCTACCTACCTATCCATCTACCTACCTACTTAACCATATACCTATCTATCCATATACCTATCTACCTACTTATCGATTTACCTACCTATCTACTTATCCATCTACCTACCTATCAATCTACCTACCTACTTAACCATATACCTATCTATCCATATACCTATCTACCTACCTATCTACTTATCCAGCTACCTACCTACCTACCCACCTATCCATCTACCTACCTATCCATCTACCTATCTACCTACATATCCATCTACCTATCTACCTACATATCCATCTACCTATACATCCATCTACCTATCCATCTACCTACCTATCTACTTATCCATCTACCTATATATCCATCTACCTACCTATCTACTTATCCATCTACCTATCTACCCACATATCCATCTACCTACATATCTACGTATCCATCTACCTATCTACCTACATATCCATCTACCTATCTACCTACATATCCATCTACCTACCTACGTATCCATCTACCTACAGATCCATCTACCTATCTACCTTACATATCCATCTACCTACCTATCTACTTATCCATCTACCTATCCATATATCTACCTATCTACTTATCCATCTACCTAGCTATCCATCTACCTACCTACCTACTTATCCATCTACCTACCTATCCATATACCTATCTACCTACCTATCTACTTATCCATCTACCTACCTACCTATCCATCTACCTACCTACGTATTTATCTACCTATCTACCTACATATCCATCTACCTACCTACCTACTTATCCATCTACCTATCTATCCATCTACCTACCTACTTATCCATCTACCTACCTATCTACTTATCCATCTACCTACCTATCCATCTACCTACCTACTTAATCATATACCTATCTATCATATACCTATCTACCTACCCACCTATCCATCTACCTATCTACCTACATATCCATCTACCTATACATCCATCTACCTACCTATCTACTTATCCATCTACCTATCTATCCATCTACCTACCTATCTACTTAACCATCTACCTATCTATCCATATACCTATCTACCTATCTATCCATCTACCTATCCATCTACCTACCTATCTACTTATTCATCTACCTATCCATCTACCTATCTATCTACTTATTCATCTACCTATCTATCCATCTACCTATCCATTTACCTACCTATCTACTTATCCATCTACCTACCTATCTACAATCCATCTACCTACCTATCTACTTATCCATCTACCTACCTATCTACTTATCCATCTACCTACCTACCTATCCATCTACCTACCTACGTATTTATCTACCTATCTACCTACATATCCATCTACCTACCTACCTACTTATCCATCTACCTATCTATCCATCTACCTACCTACTTATCCATCTACCTACCTATCTACTTATCCATCTACCTACCTATCCATCTACCTACCTACTTAACCATATACCTATCTATCATATACCTATCTACCTACCCACCTATCCATCTACCTATCTACCTACATATCCATCTACCTATACATCCATCTACCTACCTATCTACTTAACCATCTACCTATCTATCCATATACCTATCTACCTATCTATCCATCTACCTATCCATCTACCTACCTATCTACTTATTCATCTACCTATCCATCTACCTACCTATCTACTTATTCATCTACCTATCTATCCATCTACCTATCCATTTACCTACCTATCTACTTATCCATCTACCTACCTATCTACAATCCATCTACCTACCTATCTACCTATCTACAATCCATCTACCTACCTATCTATCCATCTACCTATCCATCTACCTACCTACCTACGTATCCATCTACCTATCTACCTACATATCCATCTACCTACAGATCCATCTACCTATCTACCTTACATATCCATCTACCTACCTATCTACTTATCCATCTACCTATCCATATATCTACCTATCTACTTATCCATCTACCTAGCTATCCATCTACCTACCTACCTACTTATCCATCTACCTACCTATCCATATACCTATCTACCTACCTATCTACTTATCCATCTACCTACCTATCCATCTACCTACCTACCTATCCATCTACCTACCTACGTATTTATCTACCTATCTACCTACATATCCATCTACCTACCTACCTACTTATCCATCTACCTATCTATCTACTTATCCATCTATCTACTTATCATCTACCTACCTACGTATCCATCTACCTATCTACCTACATATCCATCTACCTATCTACCTACATATCCATCTACCTATCTACCTTACATATCCATCTACCTACCTATCTACTTATCCATCTACCTATCCATATATATACCTATCTACTTATCCATCTACCTACCTACGTATCCATCTACCTATCTACCTACATATCCATCTACCTATCTACCTTACATATCCATCTACCTACCTATCTACTTATCCATCTACCTATCCATATATATACCTATCTACTTATCCATCTACCTAGCTATCCATCTACCTACCTACCTACTTATCCATCTACCTACCTATCAATATACCTATCTACCTACCTATCTACTTATCCATCTACCTACCTATCCATCTACCTACCTACCTATTCATCTACCTACCTACATATTTATCTACCTACATATCCATCTACCTACCTTCCTACTTATCCATCTACCTATCAATCCATCTACCTATCTATCTACTTAACCATCTACCAATCTATCCAAACATATCTACCTATCTATCTACTTATCCATCTACCTACCTATCTACTTAACCATCTACCAATATATCCAAACATATCTACCTACCTATCTACTTATCCATCTACCTACCTATCCATCTACCTACCTACCTATCTACTTAACCATATACCTATCTATCCATATACCTATCTACCTACTTATCCATTTACCTACCTATCTACTTATTCATCTACCTATCCATATACCTACCTATCTACTTATTCATCTACCTATCTATCCATCTACCTATCCATTTACCTACCTATCTACTTATCCATCTACCTACCTATCTACAATCCATCTACCTACCTATCTACTTATCCATCTACCTACCTATCTACAATCCATCTACCTACCTATCTATCCATCTACCTACCTACCTACTTATCCATCTACCTATCTACCTACCTATCCATCTACCTACCTACCTATCTACTTATCCATCTACCTATCTATCCATACACCTATCTACCTACCTATCTACTTATCCATCTACCTACCTATCCATCTACCTACCTACCTACCTATCTACTTAACCATCTACCTATCTATCCATATACCTATCTACCTACCTATCTACTTATCCATCTACCTACCTACCTACCTATCCATCTACCTACCTACGTACGTATCCATCTACCTATCTACCTACATATCCATCTACCTACCTACCTATCTACTTATCCATCTACCTATCTATCCATCTACCTATCCATCTACCTACCTATCTACTTATCCATCTACCTACCTATCTACAATCCATCTACCTACCTATCTACATATCCATCTACCTACCTACCTATCTACTTATCCATCTACCTATCTATCCATCTACCTATCCATCTACCTACCTATCTACTTATCCATCTACCTACCTATCTACAATCCATCTACCTACCTATCTACTTATCCATCTACCTACCTATCTACAATCCATCTACCTACCTATCTACGTATCCATCTAACTATATATCCATCTACCTACCTATCCATCTACCTACCTACCTATCTACTTATCCATCCACCTACCTATCCATCTACCTTCCTACCTACTTATCCATCTACCCATCCATCTATCTATCTACCTATACCTACCTATATACCTGTATATCTACCCATATATCTGTCTATCTATCTACCCATCTGTCTCCCCATCCATCTATATATCCATATATCTATGAAAAGAGTTTCAATAAAATATCAGCATGTTTTGAAGTGTTAAACAGAAGGAGAAATAATTTTGGGAAACTGTGACACAAGGAACTTCTTCAGTTTAGCTTTTTCTCTTCCTGTGTGAACGAGTAAAGGAGTCTGTTAATAATCTCCTTGAAATGACATTAGCTAGAGAGAGAGATTATGCATTTTAAAAAGTCCTTTCCCTTCATGTTTTATGCAATAAATCTGGCATTAAGTGTCTGTGAGGAAGCGGAAAGAGAAGCCAAACACCAACGAGACGGCAGCAAAGGCTCTGCACCTTTAATGTGGCGACAGATGGAAACCAGTTCCCCTGTAGGCTCCCACTCATCAAATATCCTCATGAGGGGGAACCGCTCATCCCTGATGTTAGATTAGTATTATGAATTTAAATTATGAATCGCTAATATTCAGCTTTCCCTCATGTTTTATGCAATAAAACCAGGAGCAGCGTTTAAAAAGATTGCGCACTGATAAATAGTGAAAACACCAGCAGGCAGATGTGAAGAGATGTGATCATCATCATCATCATCTTCCTTTCTTCCCTGTGAAAGGTTTATTTTTTGGGAGTTTTTCCTGATCCGATGTGAGGTCAAAGGTCAGGGATGTCGTATGTGTACAGATTGTAAAGCCCTCTGAGGATAATTTGTAATTTGTGATATTGGGCTATACAAAATAAAATGAATCATCATCATCATCATCTCCTTCACTCTCAGCATCAGGTCTACGAGCTGCCCCTATAAGCATCAGGTCTACGAGCTGCCCCTCTTAGCATCAGGTCTACGAGCTGATCCACTTGAAGGACAATAAATAAGAAAAGCAAATATGTCTTCACAAGACAATGTGGAGAAAACTTGAACCCTCCATATGAAGAAATACAGACATCCAAATGAACAGTTACATCAATTAATTAAACAAATGAGAGCTTTTATTTGTCCTAGACCAAGCTGTGTAATGAGTAAATGATAAATGGCTCTTCAACCCATAAACAGGATTATAGATGTGACGTCATTATTATAAAACATTGACAGTGGAGTGCATATGTGGTTCTTTCTTTTCGTTCAATAAATTCCATCAGCCTCCTTCCTTCAGGTCTCTCTCTCTCTTTCTCTCTCACACACACACACACACACACACACACACGCATACACACGCTTAAGTGCACGTTATTGCACTTACAGTCTGAATTACGCGTTTCTATCAGCGATTAAATTCTGAAATTATTTCCAATTCAATTCTGGATCTGAGTGCGTAAAATCCGTTCTCCAGACATAATTCTCCACACATTAAGGAAACTGTCAGTCCAAAAAATACAACTTGAATCTTTCTAAATGAACTTTTTTGAAATCCCGACAGTGGTTTTCATGCGCACTTTACGCACAGCCCGGTTCCGGTTCTTCTTTGGAAACGACCCGGTGATTTCTGGCACTTGGCACAGTTTCACCCACTTTGCGTCCTCGCGCTGCGCCGGACCCGCGGACGCACACGCGCGCGCGCGCGCACACACACACACACACACACAGTGCGAATCTTACCCATCACACTAGTATTCGGATCGTCCCATGGCGTCCCCCCCACGGCACCTCCAGCTCGGGGCGCCCGGTTAGCGGGTGAGGGTTGAGGTTCCGCTGTCTAGGGCGGTGGAGGTCTAACCGAACCCGGACTCTGTGCTCACAGCAGCGCGTTACATCCACACATCGGACCCGAGAGGATTTATCTCCACATGACTTCTGTGACTTTAGACCTGCAGCTGGTTTAACTTCCACTGAATGAGGAAGTGTTTCCTCCTCCGTTTCCTCTTTTAATTTCCCATCAGATGTTTAAAGTCATTAAAATCCAAACATTCTGAAATATTTCCTCTCCAGGTCTTCGGGTTCTTTTTTTTGGCTTCGGTCCCACAAAACGTAGCCAGAAGATGTTGGGGCGGAAAGCTCCGGTTCTGCACACCGGATCCGGTCTCACCCGGTCTGCGCGTTCATTTCCGATGCTGACCCGAGTGGACGTGAACGCGCGCCACTGCAGCGCGCGCTCGCTGCACAAAAATAAATAAAAAATGTATATTCATACATACATATGCGCCCAGGTCTTGTCAAATGATTTTAGTTTGACCCTTTTATTAAAAAAGAAGGAATCTTGTTTCAGTGCGAAAAAAAAAATAAGTTTGACGACACTGAAAGAAATATCAATGAATTTATTTATAATTTTTAACATTCTTCTCCCTAATTCCTTCTTCTTCCGTCTCCTTCAGCAGCTCTTCTCTCTCAGGCCGGAGAAACATGTTCAAAACATCTGATCTGGGATCCAAAGCTTATGAATCATAGGGAGTTAATAACTCATCATTATTGTGAGTTATTGGGGATTTGATGAGGAGCTGGACACAAACAATAAGCTTTAGATGCAGACCGACAGCAGAGAGCTGCTGTCTAGCTGCTCTGGGAGAGCATGTGGATGTCTTCCATTGTCCCATGAAACCAGTATGAAGTGCTGGTGCACTAGTTACTGCTGTTGGGAATGCGACGCATTCACCACTAAAGGTGTGTGACCTGAATCAATTCATCTTTAATGGACCTGAATCAATTCATCTCTTTTTAATTGATTTGAATCAATTCATCTCTTTTTAATTGACCTGAATCAATTCATCTCTTTTTAATTGACCTGAATCAATTCATCTTTAATTGACCTCAATTAATTCATCTCTTTTTAATTGACCTGAATTAATTCTGCTTTGGTCCACGACGTGAAGGCTGCATTGATTTCAATAACGACAGTAAACCAGATGAAATGAATCATTTCTTGAGATGTCGGCAGCCTGAACATCAACACAGAAGTCACAGAAGACAACTTAAAGTTGAGGAATGTTTGTCTGTTTCACGACTCTCCTCTTCTGTGTCCTCTTGAGAAGAAACATCTGGATCAGCTCCACCCAGAAAAGACGAGTTGGAAGGAGGCGGAGGAAGAAAAGATTTTACCCGGTGAATAATTTAAAGCAGCGGGCTGAGATTCCTCTGTATTGTACCGACAGCGGCGTATAATATTAATAAGAGGAGACGTTGGAGTTTCTTCCTCCTCGCTGTGCTTCGACTCTTCGGCCGCTCACACGGAGCTGCAGGAAGCAGCTTTTTCAGGTCAGAACTTTGACTTTAATGAGATCCGGAGACAAGAAGCAGTCTGGAAGACTTCAGTGGACCAAGAGCAGCTAAAAGACACTTTTTACTCATTTTGAATGTAGTGTTTTTTAATTTTTCATGCCAAGCATTCTTATTACTCCGTGTCATATTTTGGTAAAGCAAATATCAATTCAGTAAAAGTTTTACATATATTCTGGACATTTGAAGTGTAATTTTGGAGGTACGATATGTTGATAACATGACTTCAATGTCATTTCAAAGAGCGGAGGCTCTGGTTTACGTATTCTTCAAATGATAAATGGATATTCGGATGAATCAGCTCCTCCTCCTCCAATGACATCGCTCAATAAGACAAACAGGGTCTCGGTGTAAGTCTTCCCCTTAACATTGATTCCCAGGCCGATTATCTTACAGGGAGGACTGTCTAAAGGTCAGATCTCAGGTCAGCGCGGGGAGGCCGATACAGACGACGGTGCGTTCACTGTCACACGGAGCTTCGACAGCTTTTTAATAAATACCTCTACTTCAAAAGAACGAGAGTAGAACAAGACTGGGAGAGTTTTCAGCTGCATATGCAACATATTTAAAATATTCTAAAAGGAAAACTTCTGTCCAGCAGAGAAATGAGAAGCTCAATATTAATACTGACAATATGATGCATCATCAAAAATGCTAGAAACACTAAAGATATACATAAAAAACATGAACTTCTTACATTTTGTATGATGTATCCTGACAACGTATCATGCCATGGTTCATAATAAAATAAAAGGTTTCAGCGACGTGTGTGAATTTCTCGTTACATCATGAAGTCTTTTCAAAATCAACCTTTGTCTTCACAGGAAAGAATTGTGTTAAGTGTAGACAACAAAACTCGTACTCTTCTTTCGCTTTAATGGCACCAGTTTACAAGAGCGGCTGAAGATTTCCTTCAGTCCAGCATACATGTTGTTCTTTGTTCTTTAGTCCGAGGATTTGGGGCGAAAGATGTTCACCATTAGAAAGATCCCTTTGTGAATGAATTCATAGTATCTTAGCTCTTTGGGGTAAGCCATGTTCAGAGCGTAGATGACTCCCAGAATCTTTGCACAAGCTCGGGCCACAGATCCAGTTGTGGAGGATGATTAGTCCGTCATCAATGTCCCGTTTCCCCTCCTTGTTGATGACATATGTTCATGCTCCACTTGTTCAGGTCTCTCAGGATGTCGTCTCCTTCGATATCCTGTATGTTTAAAGAAAATAGGAGAGAGAAAAAAATAGTATTCATGAAATGTGTATACTTTACTGTATCAACATTGCATAATAATCCCTAAAAATATATAGTGTTTAATAAAACAATATATCTGTGAGGTGTTATTAAAGATTTACATATAGGAATGACAGCTTCGTTCTGAGTGCCATAGGTCAGATAAGATTAAGAGATGGACTAATATTAGTTAGTTAGGGTATCTTCTTCTTTTAAACAGTTTGGTTCATTTGAATAAAACAGATACAAAAATGTAAAGAGATGTAGCCTTTTTATGGAGCATGTTGTTTTACAGTTCTGGATTTCATTTCCAGACCACAAAGCTTGTCAAAGCCACTGTTTTTGATCAAGTATTGGATGTCAGGGAATGTTTAGAAAAGGGTACCTATTCACAATACTGTGCAGCCAGTTCAATTTCATATGAATATTCTCAATCTACTGTCAATTATAACATGAACTTCTGAAAATTGATGTGGGTGACATTGTGATCTTAACACATAACATGCAACTGGCAAATCAATTCAAATGACTTACCATATACTCCCGAACAAGCCGCCCCTCATCCTCACCCAGGTGGATGCAAAGAGCCTTTATGCTGCGGTCACACCAAAAGCGTTGCGAATATTCGCAAAGTTAAAATATTTCAACTCTGGCGAAAAATCCCATCTGTACATTGACTTTGTTTGAGATCTACTCGAACAAAAAATGTGCACCGCTTTTGGTGTGAACACAGCATAAGGATTTAAGGTTGACATCACTTGTCTCCTGTGTAAAAGACACATACAATACAATTATTAAATAATTAGAAATACATAAATAAGTACAACAATTTCAATAAATTGAACAATATTTATATGATCTAATAACCTAAATGTACAATATAACTTAATTTTTTTAATCATCACAAATATACATGAAATTTGACCTCTTCATTTAAGATGAAAAGCGCCCATTGGAACAACGTGGGGGTCAATGTCTCGTCAAGGAAATGCACACAGAGGAACTTAGCCACAACTGTGTGTAAATGAACTGCCATCTTTAACTAAAGACAGTTAGAGAATTATACAACCACAGTCTGACCTGCTGGCCTTGCTCAAGGCAGGTGCTGCTCTCTTTCCTGCTTGTCTAACCTGTATGCCATGGCATCGGATTTCCTTAAGTAAATGTGCACCTTGAAAATAGTCCAGGCTGTAGTGAGGCAAATGGAGCTCTAATGGTAGTAGACAGGCACATTTCATAAAGTAGCTCAACAGTATGACAATTGGTATACATATTTACCTCTTGCAGGATCTTTAGATGTTTAGCTAGCTTCTGGACAGCAACTCCACCCTCCGTCTGGAAGATAGACGTCAGTTGGGCAAAATGGCTCTCCAACTGTGTCATGAAGGTAGATTCCAGTGGGATGGTTGTAATGCGTTGGAAGTCAGCATGTAACTTCTATCAAAAAAACAAAACGACAGAATACAAAGAGTTAGGCCATTGGTACCACACCGTTACAGAATATTGATCCTGAGCAGTACTGCTGGGGTCAGCATACCTGTGAAAAGTGTGTTTGTTAAATGTACTTACCAAAACAATACGAGGTCCCCAAGGAGTTAGGCCCTGTTCCATGTCACACCAACAACAGATAGAAAAAAACTGAAAAAAAAAAATTCACGAATTGTAAATTTGTCGACGACTCAAATCAGATCCCAAAAAACTCATTTTATATTTAAATAAAGCCTCATTATTACTATAGAAATTACCAACAAAAGGCAGAAAGGTTTCTTAAATCAATCATCATTATTTACAAAATAGGTGAAGTATAACCCCCTGTAAAATGTCTTGAAAAAAAAAAAAAAAAATGAAATATATATATTTTGAAAATTAGTGTCAATTTTGAATTATTACCAGACAAAATACTGTGGGTAAGCTACCTTAGTTAATTTCAGACTGGTCATATATCAACATGCTTGTCCTCCTCTACAGAGCAGCTGTAGCTTACAAGTTTAATTTCCTCCTTCAGAGCTACCTTTACATGTTTAAGCTAACGCTAGCTCATTAGTGTATAAACGAGTAAAAACTACCACAAAGTGAAAAGATACTCGCACCGAAAAGAGTTGAGCAGAGCGACGCGGGACTCCGTGTTGTTTCAAGAATGACAACTCAGGCAACAGCTTGGCCTCCTTACCGTAACGTTAGGACCCCGTTCTGTTTACCTTCGACACGAGGGGGGTACGGTTAACAATGGCTGCGGTAACATTAACCCATTTGGCGACAGAGAGTAGCAAACAATGTTTAACTTTAGTTTTTGTTCCCCCTAATATCACCGCACTGATAAGTTTAAGTTAAAAATATATACTTAAAGTCGGTCCATAACGTTAAACCTTTATACAAGCCGAGGAAGCCGGGAAGGTTAAGCTACAAGCTATTGACGTTAGCTAGTTAAAGTACATTAACATTAGTTAGCTAACAGCTAGCTAGTCAATTTGCATGGGTTCGACTTCTGGTGGCCACAAACTTACAAGAAAGTCAACCAAGAAAAGCATGTGGTGCATCACACATTTATCTTGATAGCAGCATCCAGTTAGATAATTATTTTCACTTAAATTATTATACTAATGTTAACCTAGCCTTAATGGTAGGCAACATTGAGCTAACGTTAGCAGCAGTAGGCCTCGTTAGGTAAGACAGAGCAGACAGCCTTAACGTTCGCTAACTACTTTTCTTGGTGGCAACTAAATCCTGTTGAAGTAAAAATACGACACAGCAATGAATTTAAAATGTGTACTTACTGAAAACGGAGATACTGGTTACAGCTTTCAAAATGGAAGAAATTCGCGCCGAGAGGGGGGAAAGGGGGCGGGGCTTGTGGACGCACATGCGCAGATGTGGAAATTGAATGTGTAAACCATGGAAGTACGAGTTATGATTAATTAAAAAAGATAAGTAGGATTCACTAACATATTAAAATCAGTGAAATGACCTTGATTAAATCAAGTAATATCTACAAGGGGTCCGAATAATTTTTTTCAGTGCAGTTTACTTTCGTGTCCCTCAACTTTTTTTTCCGGGAGACAAAATTAAGTTAAAAACAAAAAAAATTAGGTTATGGCACCAACACCACTTAATTAGGTGAAAGAAACACATCGTGGTGAGGCTTAAAATGACTACTAAGACTTAATGTTTAGTACCAACAGCAACAGTTAGGTTTAGACAACACCCATCAGAAAAACATCGCGGTTTGTAGGTAAAATACCTACAAACTGCGATGTTTAGGCAGAAAAAACACTGACTCCTGGCTTTTGGGATATTATAAAGTACCCATTACACGAGACTGTTACACCCAGACCTTCTGGGTAGCTCTGTGTTCACTGTCTGCTCCGTTGTGTTGTCTGTCACTCACCTTGTCTCTCGTTCCAGACTCCTCCCTCCTCGTGTGCCGCCCTCCTGTGTGATTGCAAGTCCCGCCCTCATTGTTTCCAGCTGTGTCTCGTTCCCCAGTGTATTTAGTCAACTCCCTGTCCTGTGTCGGTTTGTCTTGTGATGTCGTTACAAGTAAAGCGCGCCCTTTTGAAACTACCTTGTGTCTGCTTATTGGGTCCTGCCTCCGTGGTACCGGTTCCTGATAGAAACCAATAGATGGCAGTTTGTGACTTATATAACAAACAACCATGAAACTGGGCTGGAATACTGCTCTGGTAACATTTGTTGTAGTCTAAGTTTGGGTTTAAATTCTCAAAACTGAACTGTCGGAGCAGAAAGAAACCAGATTTATTTGCCCGGCTGAACCGTTGGAGTCAGTTTCAGCAGCGCCAGGGTTTTCTACTCCTCTTTCGTCTCCTTTCCTTTCTGCTTTGCTTCGTCTTTCCTCCCCCTCAAGCAGACGAGGATCTCCGTCCTCCAGCATTTGTTTCCGATCCGCTTCATAAGCCTGACTGGCAACGAGGAGCTGCAGAATCCTTAATGTGACGCGGCGCCATGATACCCACCAGATGCCACCCTTCCTCCTCGTGTATCGCTCGCATCCTGACGAGATGTTCTCTCGGTCAGAACATCAACCGGAACACGGCCGGAGGGACGTTTCCTCCTCCCAAAGGGCTTCTACAGTGAGTCTGTTTACAGCTGCAGCACCAGAGGAGCACTGAAACATTTATGAAACTGAGCAGTCTGGCTCATCAAAAATCAGCTCCATCCCTCTCACATGTTAGACACGCCCACCTCATCAGCTCCATCCCTCTCACCTGTTAGACACGCCCACCTCATCAGCTCCATCCCTCTCACCTGTTAGACACGCCCACCTCATCAGCTCCATCCCTCTCACATGTTAGACACACCCACCTCATCAGCTCCATCCCTCTCACATGTTAGACACACCCACCTCATCCGCTCCATCCCTCTGACACGCCCTGGCTGTGTCGGAAGCTGGTCCTGGCTCCTGCATCCAGCCCTTGGCCTGGACCTGGCCTCCTTCCCAATGGTCCTGCCTCCTTTGTTGTGCCTCCTGCCTCAAGGGTCGGGCCTCATTGGTCCGGCCTCTTTTGCGATGTCCCCTGCCTCCTTGGCCCTGCCCTCTGCCACGACCCTGCCTCCGTGGACCTGCCCCTGCCTCCTTGGCCCTGCGCCCTGCCTCCGTGGCCCTGCCCCCTGCCTCCTTGCCCCTGCCTCCTTGGCCCTGCCCCCTGCCACGGCCCTGCCTCCGTGGCCCTGCCCCCTGACATGGCCCTGCTGAGTTGTTCTGAGCAAAATAAGAAAGATGAAAAACTCGTGTCCGTTCACACGAAACCACTAGATTGTATTTTGGGTGCTAATTCACAAACTGCTGTGAGTTTGTGTTTGAAGATCAACGCTTGGACAGCGGGACGTGCTCTGTAATCATTTAGTTTTAGGAGAACTTATTTTTATTTTGTTGCCAGTCAAATGTGTGTTCTGCTGCAGGGACCGGGCTTCTGCTTCCGTAACCACTTGGGCTCGATCCATCAGACGAGATGGCCGAAGATAAAAACTGCAGCTCCGTCCGTCTTTGATGGATCACTAAAGTCTGTTGAGTTGTGTCGCTGTGGGGCTGAAGACCTGGACCCTGGGGAGCCATGAAACCCTTTGAGGAGACTTCCTAGAGACTCAAACACATGAAGACCACCACCTTTCTTCCCCAGTACTGCGTCGGCCTCCATGAGTTTCATCATTTAAGTTCAACCTGAAACATTGAGCCGAACAAATGAGTTCCTGTATTGAAGAGAAACCATAATCATATTGTGGGTTATTTATAACGTCACAATCAGAATTTCATTTTAAAACATACAGATGCAAATAATTAATGAATAAGAAACTCATTTCTCTTTTAGAAATTAGACACAGAACACACTGTATAAATACCACACCCTGTGTATAAATACTCAATGCAGTTTGTTTACAGGTATACTTTACTAGTATAAGTAGTTTAACACCATTAAATCAACTGAGAACATTATACAATAATTTTCATTAATATTATAAGGCACTATAATTAATCTGTAATCTCATTGTCATAAACTACTTTATTGCCTTTACACAAACCCTTTGAGGAAACTAGTATTAAATGCATTATGAAGAAACAACGGTTGAATATCCTGAAAACTATTTGATTTGGCTGCAAAATATAATATTAAGACTTCCTGTTTCTAAAGCGTCTAAACGGCGACTATAAACTCAGAGAAAAAGATCCGTTTCTATACGACCGCTCAATCGGCTCAGTAATAAATGAAGAGAATGTTTTCAGATGTGCATTTGAAGCAGACTCACGTGCAGCCGTCCGGTGAATCAGAGCGACATATGAAGCATAAAGTCCTTATTAAAATTGTTTTTAGAAGAGATGACTGCAGCTTCTGGCCTCCAGTCACTCCTGAATCACAGCTCCATTTCCTGTCCCTGCAAATCACAATCATCTTTATTATTCCTGGGAAGTTTATTCCTAATACATTTATAGCCATTGAAGAAGTCTACGCGTTTCTGATTGAGTTGAATGTCACTAAGAGAAGGAGGAAATAAAAGATGTTTCCTGTCTGAAGAGAAGCCTCAAAGTTCTCTGAAGGTTTGATCAGGACGTGTTCCACAAATAAAAGTGCACGGTTCAGCTCCTCCACCGGGGTCCACGTGATCTACGTCTACAGTCATCAGGTTTGACTTCGCCGGGAGGAGAGCCACGCGGCGTTATAGCCGTGTTTATTAAATATGAATTACCGCCAGGGACAACGTGTCCGTGGCCTTTTTTCAGAAATTTGTCACAAAAAACAACATGAAGATTCTTCACGCTGACCTTTTGAATTCTTGAAGGTAAAGTTAGTTTTCTCTCGCTCCTCCACGGTGAAAAGGTCTTACTGAAATGGGAGTAAACGTGGTATCTGGTCTCTTTATGGGTGAAGTATTCCTTTTATAACTAACTGAATATGAATTTGATATTGACACATTGACAACGCTTCCATGCACTCGTATTAAGAACGAGTTCCCGCGACAACCTGTGTGATAAGTTGGATGCTCTTCAGGTTTCAGGTCACTCTTTTGGACGTGAACATTCTGAATATGCGTCTCAAGGAGGTCTGTGGAACACAAACCAGGAGGAACATCGTGAAGGACTTGATGTCAACATGAACAATAAAGACTTCATTGTATTCCAATTCCAAAGAGATTCGTCATTCTAACTGCCCAAAAAACGCATTCTGGTTCACTCTACTTCTAGTCGTGATGGTTCTGTTTCCAGAGAAGCTGGACGTCAGAGCAGACTTCAGGTGTCTCCTGTTCCACCTCTTAGTCGAAGGATTACTTTATTATCCTTTCATCCGCCTGCAGGTCGTCATGGAAAGGTCAGACTCCCGGACGGCGTGAAGGCCCTGGGTGTCTTGGTGGATCTGGATCTCCTTAAAGGTGAATTACTGCGTTAGCGTAGTCCGCAGATTCCCCCCGGCTCTCAAACCCCGATGTTTATAAAACCCGTAGAGGTATCCTCGTGTTACCGACCCGTGACGCCTCTTTGCGTCATCGGCCGGGTCGCAGAGGTCGCGGTTTGGATCCATTCAAACCTGATCCTGATCCCCATCGCTGCACAAACGGGCCCTGGTCTGCAGACCAAACACCGGAAAGGACCCGTTTCCCTCTTCAGACTCCAGCTTCTGGTCTCACTTTGTTTGACTTTCTGTCTCCAGCGGTTTATGGGGTGTAATATGATTTTATGAAGACGCATGAAGTCCTCTTTGGGCTTTGGAGCAATTCAACGAGCTTCTTGTCAAATATTGAGCTCATCTGTCAGTCATTTAATATAAAATCTTTATAAATTCTAGTATTACAAAAGAGATCACTAAAATCACTAATTATCTTCATTAAAATTGATCGTTTCTTCATTTTATTAAGCGCAACCAGACAAATATATAAAGTGTTCTTCTTAAAGTCCAAATAAAGTTTTAATCAGTTGCTTTTATGAAGCTTTATGCAGAGGGTTTGTTCACAGCATTCAGCATATATAGCATATATTTAGAGAGACTGCCTCATTTGCATATTTAAACATTTATTTCTAGAGAACTTGTATTACAGAAGGTCTTAGTGTCAGTGATCCACGGTTGAAGCTTCATGGTGATGTCAGTAATTTTTATTTTTTACTGGAAGTATCACAGAAACATGACATCGTCCAGGCCAGAACAACATACATACCCCCCCCCCCCCCCCCCCCGCAGTGCCAACAGCATTATTAATAATGAATCACAAAGATCTCTATTTGATGGTTTGGTCCTCTCCGACGCTCTGACCCCACTTTCAGAAAAAGGAAAAAGGCTTTTTCAAAGAATTTTCTCGCTCGTCTCCAGTGAAGCACACCGAGAGCATCTCTGTTCGAAGAGGCTTTTATTGGAGCGAAGAGCACCTGACACCCCCCCTACCCCCCCCCCTCCCCATCTCCACCTCCCACCAAGTTGGAAAGAGTCTTCTGTGAACAAATGAAGGTGAAGAGCTTTGTCACCGGTCGGGCTGTTAAGATATGCAGGTCAAGGTGAAGGAAAGACATAAAGGATATTAATGGTTACTTCACTCGTATGAGAGTTATTGGAGACATCTCCAAGAGGGAAAGTCAGGGGGGGGTCAACAAAGTGGGTCGGGTTCATCCTGAGGGGAATATGAACGTGGGTGCAACATTTGGTGCTCATCCATCGGTCGGATGTTGATGATCCACCTACCCATCCATCCAGCCATCCATCCACCTATGCACCCAGTCACCTATCCACCCATCCATTCAGCTACCCATCCATCCAGTCACCTATCCACCCATCCATTCATCTATCCACCCATCCATCCATCCAGCCAGCTAACCATCCATCCAGCCATCCATCCACCCAGTCACCTATCCACCCATCCATTCAGCTACCCATCCACCCAGTCACCTATCCACCCATCCATTCATCTATCCACCTATCCACCCATCCATTCATCTATCCACCCATCCACCCATCCCTTCATCTATCCATCCAGCCACCCATCCATTGATTATCAAAGCTATTGATATTTATCCTCTTGGGACCATTGATGGCAATCCATCCCAAATCACCAGCTTGAAGAGCTTATGAATATGAAACCTTTCAAAGGCAGGAACACATCTTCTCTGCTCACTCACTCTGGGAATCAAACCTGCAACCTCGTAATCTGCATGCGGGCCACCTGGTGAGTAATCCAAAGTTTTGTCCTATCTCGTTTCCTCCAATGACATCGGGTCTCAGCTCCCCGACTGTCATCCCGAATGTATTCCAATAGGTCGATGAATATTCATCGCGCTTTATTAGCATATTGTCCAGGTTATTAGAATAAACAGTGACATACACATCGGCGTGAGGGGGGAGAATGAATCAGAGGGCACGCCGGGGAATGAGTGGGCAGAGGCCCGGAGGGCGACAGCGGGTCAGCATTCATTACCTCCATGAAAGAAGACGAGGAAGAGGTAGCGGCTAAGGAGACGACATAAGGAGACGACACAAGGAGACGCGGAGATTACAGTGAAGCTGGTGGAGTGTCTGGATTTAAGGACAGCTTGAAACGTATAAAAACTCCAAAGTCAGGAAGCATAGACTTCTATACAACCAGAGGAGTCACCCCATAGTGGTCAGTAGAGAGAATGCAAAAAGATGTCACATTGACCAAATTAACTTGGCGGCTTCAGCTCTGTCTGTGAGTGGACAGTAAACTCAGTGTTACATACTTTCAAGGAGCAGTGAGAGGATGCTAGCTAGACTTTGAAAATTACATTATTTATTTATACCTTGAACCATATTGGCTTTCTTTTCATTAAACGATTCAATTACCACTGAGTTTTAGGCCATGTGAGATTAACCAACCCAGAGCTGTGTGTAGAACCAAAAGAAAGAAAGGAAAGATGCATCTTTCCCTCACTTGGACAGGATTAGTGGCCCCTAATGGACTCGCTGGTTGCGCAGCGGAACCTGCTCGTGACCCTCCATTCCCGGCTGCACCGAGACGCCGATGCCGTCACGCTGCCGTGAGATGCCAGGTGAGATGAGGCTCCGGGATGCAAATGCGCTCCGAGATAATGTGCATGCATCTTTCATGGCGAACAGGCCAGCTTCGCTCCTGATATGACAACGAGCTCAGCCGGGCGCGATGCGATCCGCACCTTGCTCCTGGAACCGATTCAGTTCTGCTGGAAACGTCACGCTCTTGTCGTACAGAAGAGGATCCACTGTGTTGAAGAGAAAGATCTATAGAGATCTACAGCGAGGTCATGGTCCAGATGATCTGACGTTTCCATCCACAGCTTCCTCCCTCGCCATCTCAGAATGATGTGCAGACAACAGTGAGAGGAACAGCACAGCTGTAATGTCTTGGCTTCCAATCACTCAAAGAATTGATTTCAAAATACTGATGTTGGTTTATAAAGCACTAAATGGTTTAGGGCCAAAATACATTACTGATATGCTGATAAGTTATGAACCGTCCAGAGCCCTTAGGTCGTCTGGGACAGGTCTACTTACAGTCCCTAGAGTTAGGACTAAACAAGGAGAAGCAGCTTTTAGTTATTATGCACCAACAATCTGGAACAAACTCCCAGAGAACTTGAGGTCTGCTACAACTCTCAGTTCTTTTAAATCGAGTCTGAAGACTTTTTTGTTTCCATTTTAACCTGCAATTTGCATTCTATTTGCTTAAATCGAGTTTTCATTTTTTGTTATTCGCTTCTTTTATTCGCTTTTAAATGTTTTATAATGTGTTTTATGTATTCTAATCTTGCCCCTGTAAAGCATTTTGAGTGGCCTTGTGTCTGAATTGTGCTATATAAATAAACTTGCCTTGCCTTGCCTTGTGCCTTTTTAATTCTTTAATCTACCCATCCATCCACTCATCCATCCATCCATCCACCTGCCCATCCACTCATCCATCCATCCATTAATACGCCCGCCCATCCACCCATCATCCATCCATCCACCTGTCCATCCGCCCGCCCATCATCCATCCATTAACCCATCTACCCGTCCATCCATCCGCCCGCCCCTGAAATGGAACAGCTCACTCAAATGAAGCCTGGCGGGACCTTCAAGGACACAGCAAAGTGCAGGCTCTCCTAAAACTCTCTCCCTGTGACCTTCTATTGGACGCCGTCTAGAGAATGTGCTCTGCAGACGGCACAGAGCGTGACCTGCGACCTTCGGACTAATTGTCCCCCCACACAATTTATTAGTGTTTACGGTTGCATCTGAGATCTGACATTTGATCATCTTTTATGCCGTTAAAACCTTTTGAGTTCATCAGTGACTGATTTATAGAAGTACTCCCATTGTTTACTGCAGTATAAGTACTGTGAAAAGTATTGATTGATCAGTACATTGTTTTACTATATCTCATGTTTCTGAATTAATATTCCTGTTGCATTAATGTGTGTTGCATTGTGAATAAAATCTACATAAATAGTTATAAGATCATCATGTTTGTCCTGTGAGAAAGTAAAATATGAACCTCTGAGATGGAGAAGTAGAAAATAGTACGTAAAGTACATGTATCTTGACTTTGTACTTGTGTATAGTACTTGAGTAAATGTACTTGAGTTATTGTTGTTTTATTCTCACTATTGTTTAGTTCATGCTGCTAAAGAAGCGTTTAGTGAAGCAGGAAGAGGTTGGTGGAGAGTTTGTGTGTGTGTCACAGAGATGGGCAGATATAGATAGAAAGAAAGATAGAAAGATGGGAGTGTATGTTTTATTCATTTCTAGTTAAGTGCCATTGAGAGCTGCAGAGTGAAACCATTTCAGTGTCCTGTTAACCTCCAACATGGCCGACACATGCACGCTTTTGTTACATTGAAACTACAACGCTTCAGCACAATATCATTAAAATGGCTGTAATGAATCAAAACATAACACCTGACATGAATTCTGCTATTTATATTATTTTTTGTTAATTTGATGTATTTATTTAAATTAAAAGCTTCAAAATATATAATACGTTTTGAATGTTAAATCAGGGAAAAACAATGTTTCATATAAAACCGCCGTGATTAAATCGTTCATTGATATTTATATTAAAAAAAATATGCCCTATGACAATTTAATAAAAAAAATATAAAGTTATATATGTGTTTATATATACACGTACAATCATTTATGAAGGATGTATTCTTAAGTGAAAAGACTGAATCCAACCTTTTAGGTCCAAACCCTCGATGTGGAGCTTTTCAGTGTGTTGCTGCCCTCTGCTGGCGGCCGGTGTAATGGACCTGAGGACAGCGTTCCAACAAATACAAATGGTGGCCAGGTATCAAGCTGCTTCACGCCATTAAGTACATTTACAGAATTCTTTACTGTAAGAAATTAAAGACGAACATTTAGGGACCAAGATTTTGCCCAAAAATGCTAACTGGATGTTTTACTTTTAATGTGCATTTATATTTTAAGACATTTGTATCTAACATTTATTCATCCAGGAAAGTCCAATTGAGATTTAAAATCATTTCCGAGGGCCAAGTTGTACACTTAAAAAGGACAAGAGACATAACGGCAAATTAATAACAAAAACTAATGTGGTGAGGCAACAGCTCAGGTGCAGAGGAAGTAGGCAGGAGTCCAGGTACGGGGAAACAAAAGACTCTACAACATGGACTAAACACATGGAATCTACAACATGGACTAAACACATGGAATCTACAACATGACTAAACACATGGAATCTACAACATGAACTAAACACATGGAATGTACAACATGGACTAAACACATGGAATCTACAACATGAACTAAACACATGGAATCTACAACATGGACTAAACACATGGAATCTACAACATGAACTAAACACATGGAATGTACAACATGGACTAAACACATGGAATCTACAACATGAACTAAACACATGGAATGTACAACATGACTAAACACATGGAATCTACAACATGGACTAAACACATGGAATCTACAACATGGACTAAACACATGGAATCTACAACATGACTAAACACATGGATGTCACGGATCGAAGACCAGGGACCCAAGCACAATGGACGAAACGGAGGTAGTAAGAAATAGTCCTTTACTGAACAGAATATTTTCAGGACAAGACATGACCAATACACACTGGAGAACTTGGTCTCAAAACACAAGACAATCTGGCAGAGGACAAGTGCAAGTGAGGGAACCTAAGTAGTGAGTGACTAACGAGGGAATGGGTTGCAGGTGAGATGGGCGTGAGAACCAGGTGAAGGGAATGAAGGATGATCAGGTGTGAATGACCGGTCTGAAATGACAAGAGAGTTAATAGACAAACAGATAAAGAAAACAACTATTAACAGAAAGAAGGTGTGGAGCTGAACTGTTACAATGGAATGTACAACATGGACTAAACACATGGAATGTACAACATGGACTAAACACATGGAATGTACAACATGGACTAAACACATGGAATCTACAACATGACTAAACACATGGAATCTACAACATGGACTAAACACATGGAATCTACAACATGGACTAAACACATGGAATCTACAACATGGACTAAACACATGGAATGTACAACATGGACTAAACACATGGAATGTACAACATGGACTAAACACATGGAATCTACAACATGACTAAACACATGGAATGTACAACATGGACTAAACACATGGAATGTACAACATGGACTAAACACATGGAATCTACAACATGGACTAAACACATGGAATCTACAACATGGACTAAACACATGGAATCTACAACATGGACTAAACACATGGAATCTACAACATGACTAAACACATGGAAACATGGACTAAACACATGGAATGTACAACATGGACTAAACACATGGAATGTACAACATGGACTAAACACATGGAATCTACAACATGGACTAAACACATGGAATCTACAACATGGACTAAACACATGGAATCTACAACATGGACTAAACACATGGAATCTACAACATGACTAAACACATGGAAACATGGACTAAACACATGGAATGTACAACATGGACTAAACACATGGAATGTACAACATGGACTAAACACATGGAATCTACAACATGGACTAAACACATGGAATCTACAACATGGACTAAACACATGGAATCTACAACATGGACTAAACACATGGAATCTACAACATGACTAAACACATGGAAACATGGACTAAACACATGGAATCTACAACATGACTAAACACATGGAATCTACAACATGGACTAAACACATGGAATGTACAACATGGACTAAACACATGGAATGTACAACATGGACTAAACACATGGAATCTACAACATGGACTAAACAAAAGACTCTACAACATGGACTAAACACATGGAATCTACAACATGGACTAAACACATGGAATGTACAACATGGACTAAACACATGGAATGTACAACATGGACTAAACACATGGAATGTACAACATGGACTAAACACATGGAATCTACAACATGGACTAAACACACAATGAAAACATGACAATTTGGCAGGGACAAGGGAAATAATGGGAGTGTATATAAGGGGGAAACCACAGGTGTAGGGGAGACAGACACACAACTAACGGGTGTTACAGGCGCTATGTCCCAGAGGGCCTTAGGGTCAGTTAGAAAGAGATACGATACGTTAGGATAAGATGCTGTTGTGCGGTTCGCCTTACTTATCAGTTTGCAACTCTCTGCCCGTTTATTCAGAAAGTTTCGCTCATTTCTGTTGAAATGTGGAGGAAAGATATTGCCTCGCTTGTACTCAAGTAATTATCTTTGTTTGTTTAAATGCCCCATTTTCATTTTCTAATGATGTTGCTAATTAACGTGACGTAATATGTTAATAAAGTCTATCGTCATTTTTTTCTTATTATTATAGTCTGAATATAATTAGAAAACGTGGGCGTGAACATCATACATTTGAAAAGCATTGCTAAATATGCTCATACATACGCCCGAGTAAGCCAGTTGTTTCTGATCCCCCGATCCAACATGATCCAACATGAAGACTTAAAACAACCTGCCCGTATCAGACCAAAGCAAGAACCATCCTGGCCAGGAGACAGGAATCAAAGGTGGGCAAGTCTTAACAGAGAAAAGCTCTCAGAAGACTCTTCAGCCCGGTTGAAGGGTCCTACACGATCCGCTGCTGCCCGTTGGACCTTTGCCCGTCGACCTTTTGCCCCTCGACCTGACGTTGTTGGACCAAGTAAGTAAACATGAGCTTGTACGTGTCGGGCTGTCCAGACAGAAACTTTGGGTTCCTGAGAAACCATCAAAGCTCAATCAGCTTGAAGATCTGGTTATCACTAAACTATTTGGTCAACGCTAAAAGCTGGGTGCATATCATATTATGCGTTTTTCATTTTGTCATGTGAAGTTTCTCGACTTGAGAAATAGGAGACTCAAAAACAGTCTGAAGAGTCTGTTCTTTATTCTGTTCAGGGGCGTAAATGAGTGCAGGAACTACAACGGTCTATGGTCCAGACTCATCAGCCAAGACAAAACATCCCAGTAGCCAGATTACAGTTCACAAACAAGCAAAACCAAGAAGTGCATCACAACTATACAAACAGGAAACTTTACATAACTGCACAAAGTGTGTGGAAACGGCTGATAATATACTGCATGGTTATTATTAAAGGATTTAATGGTGTAATAAATATGTATTCATAGTTTTGGCCTCTATTTTGTCTCCAGATGAAGCTGTCGGTGTTGTTTCTGCTGGTCCTGCCGGCTGTGTCTGCTGCTACTCTTCAGGGTAGCTCACAGCACAAAAATGGTATTTCTTTGAAGTTTCTTCATCAAGAACAAAAGTATACTTGTGCATTACTTATTGAATATATCTAGACTGGGAAAAGCTGCTTAATAAGTCTTTTAACTCTACGATTACATATTTTCATAAAAGATGAAGATGATAAAAAAGACTAATGACCTCAGACTAATGACACAAATTACACTATTGACTAGCTAGAGTCGGCAACCTCCAGTCCTGAAGAGTGAAGTCAAGCTGCATTGTCTCTACTGACCACCAGGGGGCGACTCCTCTGGTTGTATAGAAGTCTATGCTTCATGTGTTAAAGTTGCATTCTCTCTCCTGACCACCAGGGGGCGACTCCTTTGGTTGTATAGAAGTCTACGCTCCATGTGTTAAAGCTGCCTTCTCTCTACTGACCACAACGAAAGCAGGAGTAAACATGTGTGAGGAGTGAATGGCAGCTGTAACTACAGGCTTAAGCATCCAAAAGTATCGACTTTCCAACCTAACAGAGCTTCATTTCAGTTCATAGTGGTCACAATAATCAAACATGACTTTTCATCTTTTTATCACGAAAGCGTCATAATGAGTCAAACAATAACCAAAAGACAATGAATTCTCCAACTGTAATAATTGATTGTGATCCACAATTTAATAGTGAAAATGAGTATACAGCTGACCAATGACACTAACACACTGTGCATGTGCTATTCCCTTTCTTTTACCCAGTCTCCATACTGGAACTGGCGCCAAGGGACAGGACGCCTTACATCACCTCCAACACAACGATGGTAACTCATCGATTTCGTCTGTCTTCTTGTGTGTCGAGACGAACGAGACAGGATAAAGCTTCCACCTTGTTTGATGGTAGCCAAAACCTGAAATGGGTGACATGGAATGGCTCTCTACCCGACGGAGCTATTTCGCTTCAAAACAACTATGCAAAACGCATCGACTACATCTGCAAGTACAAGTGTGATGCTGGTTTCTACAACCCCAGCAAGGGTAGTTACTGCAACTTCCCCTACGGCGACAAAGAGTATGGTGCCTCCCAGTTTGAGATCTTGGTGAACAGAGACCACTTTGAGTTACTGGAGTGGAAGGATGGCTCCCATGGGTCAGTGCCCAGACATGCAGTCAAAACTTGTTCCCATGAGAACATATATGTTGGAAAGAATAAGTACGGTCTTGGGAAGGTACATACTAAGCACAAGGCTTTCTTCCTTCCCTGGAAAGGTTCTGAGTATTATTACAAGTCCTACATGGTCCTGACCTTTGGAAAAGATGTAATCAGCGAGGAGATCTCTGACATCAAATACGACACTAGTACGAGAGTGTTTAAGTATCATCGCCCGGACTCCATGTTCACCACTAAAGTCATCAACAACCAGTGCAGACCAGTTGTGAAAACACCCACTCTCACAGGGAGATCTCAGAGAGTGAGCAGGTGGGACATCAGCGGTTCCTTCAGGTTGGGAATCAAAACAACCTTCAAAGGAGGAATCCCAGAGATCATTTCTGGAGGAATTGAGGTCAGCGGTGACCTGTCATTCACATTCTCAGGAGGACAAACTACGATAGAGGAGGTCTCCCACTCTATTCCTTTGCAGGTCATAGTCCCACCAAATCATTCCTGCAATGTCCGAATGGAGATGCAGAAGTACAAGGCCGATATCTGTTTCACTGCACGCCTGAGTCGCCGATACAGAAACGGGAAGACCTCATCGACGTACATCCTCGGGACCTATCACGGCGTCGACAATCGTGATGCTACAGCTTTGGCGGAGCGCTGTCAACCCGTTCCTGATGCCAAGGCTTGTCCCGTCAGGAGTTCATAAGGCGGTTCAGTGTTGAGCTTTTCTAAAATGACAAACCATCAGGACCCAATTCACATTCTGGACCATTTTAACTCTTATTTCCACATCACCATATACATCTTGAACAGGTAAACCAGCCATTATGAAAAGATATAACTTTGAAAAATCACAACTTTTTTTCATGCATGTGTTGTTAAATACCTAATTAATGACACCCAACTATAAAATGCTTTTCCTGCAAAAAATGCTGACAACTGACGATGCTGCGAGCCCTCCGCAGGCAGCACTCGATGGATGGACTCGATGTCAGGGAGTGAAGTACCGTACATGTGGGTCCTGACCCAGAGAAATACAGTATATACAGTATAATTTACCATATTTAACACAAAGTATTTAAATAAAGTGTGCCTAAACAATGCCTTACACATACATACCCAGTACATGTCTGGCATAAATGAAAGCAGTTTTTTGCCCCGAGGGAAATTCCTGCGTGCTTTCGAACGTATATCACATTATGTATCATGTGTATCATCATGTTTTCTTCATGTCTAATGGTTAAGTTGTTGTGAAACTGTATACAACTAAAACTCAGTGTAAAGAGATTAGCCTGAAAGAATATGAAAACTTCTTTTGTGTGTACATTTTTACAGTCACAGACATTTTTGATTGGTTGTCAGAGAAAATGTTGAGTTAAAACCATGATGTACTATAACCATTAAAGTTCATTAAAGTTTATGTTTAGTGTCTGTCTGCATCTATTGAAACCAAATACAGTGTGGACTGCAAAGCTATGCAGTCAGGCATCTATTTAGATCATCACTGACAGTAGTTCAATCAGGAGAGAGTTTAACTATAATTTATGACAAATACATAACCTTTGAACAAGTCTTTGGCCATTTAGAGTAATAAATATAGAGACAATGAATGAAAAGGAGTGTAGAGAGTCTTCCTGACTGAACTTCCACTATAATGGGAATCCCGGGAACTTTGTCTTCCAGTCCAGTGCCTCTGCACTTATCACTTCAGAACAGTTAGCTACTTACAGGACTTTCAAATAATCTTATTTGTGTTTATTCATCTCTTAACCCTTATTCTGGATAATCCCATCGACATTTGGAATTTATTTGACAAGGTTTAAGTTTAAGTTTCACCACTTAAAAACACAGATAACAAACATAACTCTAAAACTTCCAAAAGTTTAAAAAAAATTCTACTTACTTTGTGAAAACAAATTTCACAGACAGGACATTTTCATTTAGTGTCAGGACCATGCGATGCTCAATTTATCTTTAATCCTGTTTTTTAAATCTAGCATGATTATAAAATGATATAGTTTAAATTGTCTTTGAAGAAAAACTAGCAACAGAATCCACAGCAGGAGTACGCTGTAACTATGCAGCACTGAAAGTGACACTTGGAACATATTTTATCTCTGCCTATCACGATATAAATTACTGTACATTCAAGGAAGCTCGCACAGACTTTGGTGTCTTGCCCGAGGACCCTTCACCATGCGGAGGAGCCGGGGATCAAACCACGATCTTCTGATAAGGTGACGACACTTCCTACTTGATCGGATATTAAGTTTGCATGTTATGTGATATTTTACATTATCAATTAAATACATTACATTACATGTCATTTAGCTGACGCTTTTATCCAAAGCGACTTACAATAAGTGCATTAAACCATGAGTCCAAACTCAGAACAACAAGAATCAAGCAAGTACAATTTCTTCAATAAAGTTAAACTACAAAGTACTATCCGTAAGTGCCATTTAAGTGCTACTAAAGTGCTAAACAACAAAGTGCTATCGGTAAGGGACATTTAAGTGCTACTACGGCGTTTAAGTGCTACCTATTCAAGGTATAGTCGAAAAAGATGTGTTTTTAGTTTGCGACGGAAGATGTAGAGACTTTCTGCTGTCCTGATGTCAATGGGGAGCTCGTTCCACCAATGAGGAGCCAGCACAGCAAACAGTCGTGATTTTGTTGAGTGTTTAGCTCGAAGTGAAGGAGCTACAAGCCGATTGGCAGAAGCCGAGCGAAGTGAACGGGCTGGGGTGTACGGTTTGACCATGTCCTGGATGTAGACCGGACCCGATCTGTTCACAGCGCGGTATGCAAGTACCAATGTTTTGAAGCGGATGCGGGCGGCCACCGGTAACCAGTGAAGGTCGCGGAGGAGCGGAGTAGTGTGGGTAAATTTCGGTAGGTTGAAGACCAGTCGAGCAGCTGCATTCTGGATGAGCTGTAGAGGTCGAATGGCATTAGCAGGTAGACCTGCCAAGAGGGAGTTGCAATAGTCCAGCCGTGAGATGACCAGAGCCTGGACCAGAACCTGTGCCGCCTTCTGAGTGAGAAGAGGTCGTATTCTCCTGATGTTGTACAGCATGTACCTACAGGAGCGTGTTATTGCGGTAATGTTAGCAGTCAGGGAGAGTTGACTGTCGAGCGTCACACCGAGGTTCCTGGCAGTCGGAGTCGGAACCAGCACTGAGTTGTTGAAGTTAATAGTTAGGTTGTGGGTGGGAGAGCCTTTTCCTGGAAGGAGGAGAAGTTCAGTCTTGTCCGGGTTAATTTTCAGGTGGTGAGCGGACATCCACTGAGAGATTTCGGTCAGACAGGCAGAGATTCGTGCTGCTACCTGTGTTTCGGATTGGGGAAACGAGAGGATCAGTTGGGTGTCGTCAGCATAGCTGTGGTAGGTGAAGCCATGCGAGCGAATGACAGAGCCAAGAGAGTTGGTGTACAGAGAGAAGAGAAGAGGACCAAGGACTGAACCCTGAGGGACCCCAGTAGTCAGAGGACAAGGCTCAGACACAGATCCTCTCCAGGTTACCCGGTAAGAGCGGTCGGTGAGGTAGGATGAGAAGAGTGAGAGCGCGGTGCCTGAGATACCCAGGTCCTGGAGGGAGGACATGAGGATCTGGTGGTTCACTGTGTCAAAGGCAGCGGAAAGGTCTAGAAGGATGAGGACAGAGGAGAGAGAGGCTGCTCTAGCAGTGTGAAGCTGCTCAGAGACAGCAAGGAGGGCAGTCTCTGTTGAGTGGCCTGTCTTGAATCCAGACTGGTGGGGGTCTAGAAGGTTGTTACTGTGGAGAAAGGAGGAGACTTGGTTAAAGATAGCTCGCTCTAGAGTTTTGGAAAGGAAGGGGAGGAGAGAGACAGGTCTGTAGTTGTTGACTTCAGATGGGTCGAGAGTGGGTTTCTTCAGGAGAGGGTTGACTCTTGCCTCCTTCAGAGAGTTAGGGAAACAGCCGGTTGAGAGGGAGGTGTTAATAAGATGGGTGAGAAAGGGAAGAAGGTCCGGAGCAATGGACTGGAGAATGTGAGAAGGGATGGGATCAAGGGGGCAGGTGGTTGGGCGGGCAGAGGTTACCAAGGTAAGAACTTGATTAGGAGACAGGGGGATAAAAGAGGAAAACAAGGGGGAAGAAGGTGAAGTTACTGGAGGTGTAGTTATGGAAATACAAATGTTTCATGAAGTTTCATTTGTTACCTGGTAAATGATTTGTTGAAAAAAAGAAGAAAAAAATCTATGAAAACCAAGTAGTTTTATTGTGATTTAATATATATATCTAGGCATATCAATTATAAAAGAAGGTTTGTTTTTTGCTTAACAATACATCGTTATGGGTTTCCCACATGCAATTGGTCAGGTGTTGTATTTCATCATTATTTCAGGGACAGGGCGTGGGATCAGGTACAGGCTCACAGCGATCCATCACAGCTAGGATTTCTCCCATTTGGACACCTTTGTAGGTCCCGGTGATGGACGTCCATGTGGTCTCCCCGTTGCTGTAGGTGCGGCTGAGGCGTGCGGTGTAAGGGATTTCTGCCCCGTACTGATATCCCACCATACTGACGCCACAGGACTGGTTTGGTGGGACTTTGCACTCAACAGAAACAGTGTGGGTGGTGGACTCAATATAAGTTGTCCCCTTGGTGAACTGGAGGGTCGTCTCCTCGCTAAACCCGATTCCTATGGAGCCAATTATGGGGATTCTAGCAGTGATGCTGGTCTGGACACCCGCTGTGATAGAAAAGCTGGTGTCCCACCTTTGCTCCACTTGGTATGTCTTTGAGAGGGTTGCTGTCCCTGTCACTGTCTGGCACTGGTAGTTGGTGATGGCAGACTTGCGCATGGTCTCTGGAGGATACTCAATGGGTTTAACCCCATCAGTCTTATACTTCACTTCAGACAAGTGCTCACTGTATATTTCTTTGTTTAAGGTCAGGACCTGGTAGTACCTGTACCAATACTCAGAACCTTCCCAGGGAAGGTAGAATACCTTATCGTTAACATCCACCTTTCCAAGACCATACTCGTTCATCCCAACATATACTTCTTTGGAGCAGGTCTTGACGGAATTCGGAGGCACTGAACCGTAAGAGCCATCCTTCCATTCCATAAACTCAAAGTTATCTTTGTTCACAAGAATCTCAAATGGCCATACAAAGCTATTGTACTCTTTCCCTCCATATGAGTAGTGGCAGTAAGGACCTAAGTTTGGGCTGTAGAAGCCGGCGTTGCACCAGAATTGGCAAACGTAGTCGATGCGTCCAACATATTTGTTGTAGATTGAAATTGCTCCATGGGGCACAGAGCGGCTAAAGATCTGCCACTCCAGATTGGTTTGATTGATGTTAAGCGAGGCGTCCCGTTCCAAAACATACCGGTCGAGTGTGTTCTTAATCTTGACAAGAGTTGGAAGAGCTTGACTTGTAGATCTGTTAGCAGTGATATTAGGAACCCTGCCCCCCAGACCTGGGTCCAGCAAGAGGGCTGTGTAAAAGCAGGAAAGAAAGTTTGAGTATAAACTAAATAACATCAGTAAAGTATGTTTTATTCCTACTGCCTTTTGGAATACAGATTTTATAGAGGGGGGGGGGGCACATGTGGCAAACAGTCATCAAATATAACGCAGATCAAATCCAGTGAACCTCCATAGCTCGTAGCAAGCTCAAGTAAAACAGATGCTGAACATGTTTGCTAACCATCCATAGGTGCCAACATCAACTTTCATATTATTAAGTGACTCTCCTATCTAGGTGTATTTTTAGGTGCCTGATGAAGTTTGATGTGGACAACCCAGTACCCTTCATGTTGAAGGTGTTGCATCAAGTGATTCTTTGGTCTGGGCCTTGTGTTATTATAGCCAAAGGTTATGACTAATGGCACAGCAGAATATGCTGGCCATGGTGTTGTTGATGCAGTGGCATGTGCACCAGATGTGTAAGGTTACGCATTATAGTAAAGGGAATAACATTCAGCTCGACAATCATTTTATTCATGTTTTGTACGCCAAACAAATATAGATTATACACAAGTCCCAAGTCTTGTGTCCGAGTCGAGTCTCAAGTCTTTTGAGGACAACTCTCAGGTCAATCGAGTTGCTGTACTGTGCGAATGAGGTGCCAAAAAGGTGAATTTCTTTCGGGGGATCTGGTTCCCTGATTACCATTCATTTAAGGCCGAGTCCCGGTCTCAGTTCTGGTTTAGGGTCCTCTGCTGCTTGTCGTCCCGTCTCTCCCCCGTTTATCCTGTCTATCTCACTCACTATCAAATGCAGAAATGCCCCCCCAAATAAGAGTTATTTAAGTTATAGTAAGAAATAAAAAATAGTTTTGCATTGGTTACAAATTAATTTAGCAAAATTAGTCTTCATTTGTTGTCTTTTTGTTTTAAAACTGGAGCATTTATGGCATTTTCACAGATTACGTTCATCACCGCCTTAGAGGGAAGCCTAGGGATTGGATTCCTTTGTGGGGACCTTGAGGTCGATCACGGCCAACCGGACCGAACGCCACAGAGCAGTTGAGTCGAGCTTAAAGAACCCAGCTGTGATCTAAAGCTACGATGTAGCATCCAATCTGCCCCCGGCTAACGTTTGGTCCGACTCTCATGGGACGGGAGGAGGTGGAACCCAATATTTACATCAATGATGCTTTGCAGTCAAACAGTCAAATGTGATGGACAATGTTCCTTCACGTTTAATTTGTTATATTATAATCGGTAATCATTTTGTTGCTGCTGTTTACGTTCCTCCTGATGCAAATAAAAAAATACTTTGCCGTTTAGTTTGTCATGTTTTTCCTGTGAATCAAATGGGGTAAAACTGCATTTTGTTGCATAACAACAATAAATTGTCCTTGAATCCTTGAACTTCAGTTTAATACCAGCTATCATCTCCATTACTTTTTGACTCAAATGACCATTTTAAGATCTTGTACTTACTCAATTCCCATATTATAGACATTTTACATATTGCACAGCCGTCATACAAGGAGGTCAAATCAAATTTTGAAATCATTTTTTTGCACTCATATTTTCATAATTTTTTGTTTCTCCACATTCTGTGTAAACGCCTGCTCTGTCCTCATCCAGTACACATCAATAGGATGTGAACATACCTCTCTTTTGATCAGATTTAGTTTTTGGGAAATGTTCCATCCATCCATCCATCCATCCATTTTCAATACCGCTTATCCTCATTAGGGTCGCGGGGCGCTGGAGCCTATCCCAGCTGACATAGGGCGAAGGCAGGGGACACCCTGGACAGGCCGCCAGTCCATCGAGGGCACATGTAGGGACATACAACCATTCACTCTCACATTCACACCTATGGGACATTTAGAGATCAATTAACCTGCAGCATGTCTTTGGACTGTGGGAGGAAGCCGGAGAGCCCGGAGAGAACCCACGCTGCCACGGGGAGAACATGCAAACTCCACACAGAAGGACCGCTCCGACCGGGAATCGAACCCTCGGCCCTCTTGCTGTGAGGCGACAGTGCTAGCCACTACACCACTGTGCATTAAATGAGACGACGTTCACGGTGCCAACGATGGAGAAACCTTGAGGGCGGTAATTGGCAAGAACATCTGAATATACTGTATAAATAAAAATATGAACGCTTTTCACATGACTGTGTTGCATGTCATATTGCATACAATTAGCTGCTGTAAAAGGTGATCTCAGACCTGTGGTTTACATAAACTATAAAAAGAAAAAGGTAAAAGCTGGTGGAGACAGAGGTGATTTCAGTTCACTGACCTTACACAAAACAAACAGCACAGCGGTCATGAGGAGCTTAAATCAATTTAAAAGTTAGAATTTACAATTATATTTGTGTATTCTCATAATATTTAAGTGAATTCCTCTTATTTCCATATTTTCTTGTCCCTCCACATTCTGTGGTAAAGCATGCTTTATCCTCATCCAACACATACATGAGGCCATGTAGAAAAGAAAGATTCTAACTAATGCTTGTTCAGTTTACCTGATGCAGTGCACAAAGCCGGCAGGGCCAACAGCAGCAACACGGACAGCTTCATCTGCAAATGAAACATAACGGAACATAAAACCCACCTTAATATCCTCAATGGTCAGAACATCATCTGTTTACAGCGAGACAGTTAAAAAGAGACTTTTATAAAGAGAACGCACACAGAAAAACAAGACTTTAATCACGTGAAAGAGGAGCATCTGTATCTTGTTTGTTCATGAATATGAGAACATTTTCATTTCAAGCAGTGTGGAAATTACACTTTTTAAATTAAGTGAATGCTTGTAAATGTTATGTGCAGCTGCAGGTAACTGGACCCAAACGCCGTCAACACTGGAAAAGGCAACTTTATTGCTCCACAGGATTCAAAACAGACTCACACACATGATCTTCAATGATCTAGACAAGACGAACCGACAAAGGGGAATGACACGAACAGGACTTAAATACAGAGGGCTGGTGCAGGTGATTGGACACAGGAGGAAACAATCAGAGACTGGGCAGACAATCACAGGGACAGGAAGTGCAGAGAAACAGAGGACACTAGAGACAAGGACTTCAAAATAAAAGCGGACAGACATGCTCCGGGGGAAGGGCAGAAGGGCGACCACCAGGCGGACAGACGGGCTCCGGGGGACGGGCTCTGGAAAACCGGGCTCAGGGGAACCGGGCTCTGGAGCCGTAGGCCGTGTCAAAGGAACCCCGGGAACAGAAGCCGGAAGCGGCCAGGGTGGAGACCGAACACAGGGAGCCTGAGTCGGCCGGGGCGGCAACGGGACAGGAGGAAACGGAGTCTGCCGGGGCGGCGACGTGACCCGGGTAATCGGAGTCGGCCGGGGCGGCGACGGGACCCGGGGGCGGCCACGGGACACGGGGAGATGGGGTCGGCCGGGGCGCCGACGGGACACGGGGAGCTGGGGTCAGCCAGGGCGCCGACGGGACACGGGGAGCTGGGGTCGGCCGGGGCGCCGATGGGACACGAGGAGCTGGGGTCAGCCGGGGCGCCGACGGGACACGAAACTGCGCCGTGGACTGTGGCGCAGCATCGGCAGGAACCGGCGTTAACTGCGGCGCAGCGTCGGCAGGAACCGCCGTGGACTGCGGCGCAGCGTCGGCAGGAACCGCCGTGGACTGCGGTGCAGCGTCAGCAGGAACCGGCGCGGACTGCGGCCGAAGCAGGACCATGTTTAACGCTCGGAGGGACTCCATCATGTCCCGGAGAGCGTCCTGGGACAAGTCAAAGGAAGCAAGGGTTGGGAGGTCACAGGAAGTTGGGGTTGGCCGGAACACAGAGGCGGCAACAGGAACAGGTGAGGGCTGCAGCACGGAGGCGACTGCGGGAACCGGAGTGGTCTGTGGCACAGAGGCGGCAGCCGGAACCCTCTACCGACGCGGTCCGGAGGTTTGCGCCCC
Source organism: Cyclopterus lumpus (assembly GCF_009769545.1). Lineage (NCBI taxonomy): Eukaryota > Metazoa > Chordata > Actinopteri > Perciformes > Cyclopteridae > Cyclopterus > Cyclopterus lumpus. The sequence goes on from NC_046974.1 coordinate 2,034,309, forward strand.
CCACTCCGGGGCTGGGCCTGCGTGACCTCTGCCCCTGGGGCTACGAGGCCCTCCATAAGCCCAACGGGTCCCGTTGAAGGGGTCTGGTGCCGAGACCCTATGGGGGTTGTAGTTCCCCTTCTGGAGGCTACGAGGGCCCCCATAGGCCAAGCGGGTCCCTTCGAAGGGGTCTGGTGCCGAGACCCTATGGGGGTTGTAGTTCCCCTTCTGGAGGCTACGAGGGCCCCCATAGGCCAAGCTGGTCCGTTCAAATGGGTTTGGTGCCGAGGCCCTATGGGGGTTGTAGTTCCTGTTAAGTTCAACCGAAATTCTGAGCTTCCTGCGCTTTGAAAGACGTCCTGAGACCAGTAATTTAAAATATAAAGTATTTAATAAAAGAATAAGGATCATAAGCATAGATTTCTGTCCCAGCCGGGCGCGCTCACGTGTCGTTGGGTCCACAGGCTATAATAACGATTTATATGAATAAAAATCTGTTAAAATAGTTAACTGTCTACCGCCTTCACGTGAGAGAACAAATGCCTTACAGAGTTTCGAAAGGTTAAGTATAATCCATACACTGAGCATAAAGCTTCTCCATTGGTTAGTATCAGGTATGCATGCATATACCTCAACTACACAGCATGACATTTGCAGTACAAAGAGGCGGACTTCTCTAAGCAATAAAACACAATGCTACTTCCCTTATCTCTTCCCTTTCGGCCCTAAACAGTAAGATGGGCTCCTTCAAAATAAATGCCTCTCTTCCAGTCTCTTAGGGAGACCACTACTTTGACTACGCCTCCTTGGATCAATACATTCCATTCATACCTGAGTCATCTTTATAGTTATGATAACTATAAAACATAAAACAATCAGCATACAGTTACAATAATACTTATTCAGTGATTACACCTTTACAGTAACATACTTATACAGGGACAGTGACTTTTCTCCCATGTTTCCCAAACACATTCCTTCAGAATATTCTTCATAATATCCCTTATTGATTGTCATATATTTCTTATGTATTAATTTAAAACATGGACTTTCCTATTTACATGTGCAAGTATATATAAAAAACCATTACAACTCTACATTCCCCTTCTGGAGGCTACGAGGGCCCCCATAGGCCAAGCGGGTCCCTTCGAAGGGGTTGTAGGCTGGGTCCATCCTTGGTCGGTTCGTTCTGTTATGTGCAGCTGCAGGTAACTGGACCCAAACACCGTCAACACTGGAAAAGGCAACTTTATTGCTCCACAGGATTCAAAACAAACAAAACAGACTCACACACATGATCTTCAATGATCTAGACAAGACGAACCGACAAAGGGGAATGACACGAACAGGACTTAAATACAGAGGGCTGGTGCAGGTGATTGGACACAGGAGGAAACAATCAGAGACAGGGCAGACAATCACAGGGACAGGAAGTGCAGAGAAACAGAGGACACGAGAGACAAGGACTTCAAAATAAAACAGGAAACACGACACAACACTACAGATCCACTACAGATCCTGACAGTAAAATGTCTTGCATAAATTCCCCTTCTAAAAAAAAAAGACAACTAGTGAAGAACAAATGTGACAAGTGGTTGAAATGTATGAGAAGCACTCACCATCAGATTTAAGAACCAGTCCAACGGCTCCAGGCTTATGTAACCACTGAGTCAACAATATGCACTTTCACCCGGTCCGGGCTTTGACTTTATTGACAGAAAGAGGTTCAAAAGCATGTTATTATTTGTAAATATACATTTAAAACTACTAATTTATGGAGCTTTCCAAGCCAACAAAACTGTCCTGCCAAAATATATATTTTAAATCCTGGCGCTAACAAATGAAGGGATTCTGTTTGCAGAGAGACACTGAATGGCTTTCATTTTAAAATAGAAACGCTTGAATTTAAATTTCATATTTTGGTTGGAAAATAATTTAGACAAAAAAATGTAGACAAGTAGTGTTATTGTCTTTTAAAATATATACAAGCACACACTCCCAAAGACCCAAGTAAAAAAGGGGTTAAAGAAAAGGTCAGGAGAGACCAAGGTGTCCAACTAAAAGGTGGCTGAAGACATCATACATGCACTTATAAAGTTAATAATGTATTATAATTGAAGTTGTGCATATTTTTCACGAGACTGTATACGGAAAGCTGCATTGATTATTTTCAGACACATGAATTACAGGATGCCTGTGCAGCACTTGGTGTCACTTCAGAGCGTTCCATCAACCGACTGGAGGAGATGCTGAATTTCAAGGAGATTTACCCAAAGCTCTTTGGGAGGTGGGAAAGAAGGAACATGTTTAAAAGCATACGAGTAAATACAAATGTATTGAAATGTTGCTTGCTTTTCCAGGTGGTGTGTTGCACTTTGACTGTACACATGGAGTTGTGTACTCCGTGAACTTTCTCTTTTCGAAGAATCGGCCAGAGATCACGTCGATCGACATTTCAGATGTGGCAGGCTAGGTTTCACACTAGAACGCGACAGAAGATATTTCAGCCCCGTCAAAGCCAAACATACAGTAGACGGAGAAAGACACTTGAAGTGGATTCACAATCTCAGGTCTCCATAGCAACCTGTACAAGGAACAGGTCGGTTCACTGCATCACAAACAAAAAACAAACGACAGGTATGCACTCTGACGGGTTCCCTTCACACACAGACACAGAACATTTCAATCGTGAGCTGGCAGCATTTCTCTATTCTGTCTGCCAGATGAAGGAGGGACACTTTACGGACAGTTGGAGTTCTTATTAAATTGCATTATCACTTCCTCCAAAAAACTGGTGATCAGCCAATATAATATGGCAGGTTGGTGTTGGAATCTTCTGGTGAGAGCAGAAACTAAAATTGTCATAGTTTTCATAAAAATAAAAAATAAACTTTTATAGAATTAATTATAGAGAATTATTGAACAACAAGCCGCATTTGACCTTTATGCCACATGAAGCCAGAGTGTCTAATGCCCACTATTGTAGAAAATAAAAAAATAAATTGCTGGTTTAAATAGCCACAATCAGAGATGTTGGTTTTGTGTCTGTCATCAAGTTGGTTATTAATTTTTCTTTGTATATCATGGAAACATCTCCACATTTTCTGACCAACGTCTCAACCTATCAGATCTCCAATTGCTCATGAAATAGAACTGGATTGTCGAGAACAGTAAAAGCAAAAATATAATATAAGCAATGTGCCACGAACGTCTTATTAGTCGTTTTCACCCTCATGTCATTTCAGATCCTGCCCGTCACACCTGATCATCCCTCAGTCCCTTCACCTGGTCCTCACGCCTGTTTCACCTGTTGCCCGTTTCACCTGTTGCCCGTTTCCTCATTAGTCCCTCACTACCTCACTTGTCCTCTGCCAGATTGTCTTGTGTGTTAGTGCCAAAGCGTACCTTTGGCCCATGCCTGCGCCACCTGTTCTGACCCCGTTTCGTCTGTCCTGTCGACCCTGCATTTTGCCCCTTCTGGGATTTGTTTGCCTGAAACGAAGTAAAAGAGTTTGCTTGTCCATCTGCCTCTGAGTTGTGCTCGAGTTCCAGTACCTGTAACCCTTACACAATGTCAACATTGAATTTTGTACAAGTTTCAAAAGGAAGGTTTAAGTAAATGTTTGAACTCAAAAGTACTGCTATACTCTCCAGTAGTTTAAATAGGTGCTGCGTGTTAAATGTAATTTTATGCATTTTAATGAACAACTAACAAATTAGATCCAGCAAAAACACCAACAGGTTTCAGGAAGGGTAAAGTCACCTTTTTAAAAGAAAATAATAAATAAAAACTGATTCCAAATGCTGCCAATGCTGTACTGTTTGTATGATTAATAATGTGGTTATGAACAAAACAGGTAAATGTCTACTTGTGAAAGTCATAGCTACTTGTGACGGTCAATAAGTTGCCAAAACGAATATCATGTGATTAGGAGCAAGCAAAGTGTAGTTCTGAATTCTTCCCACAATCACGCCAAATGGGGTCAGAGGTCAATTGACCAAAGAGATACATGTGTATAAACCTTGTCTGTGAACGTGCTAGAGACTTGTAACTTGATGAATATGAAATCGACCAGGCCGGTTCTAACGGTACCGTCCACTAGTTTCTAGGAGTCGGGAAGTGCATGTTAATGTTATTGTTTTGTAATAACGTCAGTTAACGTTTTGACGTTAAAGATCTCCTTTGAGCTTTGTCATGTATTGTTTTTCATCTTAAATTCCTAAAGCAAATTATATACATTTCTTTTGGACACTAGACAAGGACTCCAAGTTCTGACGCTGAAGTCGCCAAACTGGACCAAGATTCTGTCCCTCGGCTGAGAAGAACCAACGTGATACCGTTTATGGCCGACACAGATGAAGGCACGGCTACTGGCGGTAATAAAATGGTAAGTAATGACTGCAGTAGTTACGTTACGATTTATTTCTGTCCACTGATTGTCGATATGATGTCATTTAAATGCAGCTTTTAAGATGACACTTAACGCTGTTACGTTTCCGACGGGCCGTGACACTAAGCTTCTATTAAAATTTAAATAAACATGCATTTTCGCAAGGATTTGGTACGTGTATCATGTCTTGCGATTAACAGGAGTAGCTAGCAGTGTCTAAAAGTTCTTAACCCTCTGGAGTCCACGTTTGCCTATGCAAAATATATAGACGATGGGTGTAAGGAGATTGTACCCTCTTCAAATATCAAGGATTTTGACAGCAACGTAGGCCTATATGATATTAAGAAGATTTACTGGGTGCGCTGGCAGGAGGAATTCTTCAAGGCTCGGATATTGCTTCTGAAGGGTAAGTTATCCAGCTCATGTATTTCATTAATTACTAACGTTCAACAGTTCATTAAACGAAACAGCAAACCTGTATACCGTTAGCTGTATTTAACGCTACCGTTAGTTAAGTTACGGCCACTATCCCATTTAACTGTTAACTCCCAATATCTTCTGTTTGTAGCCTCTAAATGGGTTGCTAATGTTAAAATGCTATACAAGCTACTAGTAATACTTATATATATGTAAACATATAGCAGGTGCTGCTTTTAGGTACTTATATCCAGCGTCATTTCCAGAGTCAAGAGAGGAAATCGAGCAGGAACTGTCAGCTGGCAAGCGGGTCCAGTGTGAGACTGCTGAAGGAGACTTCGCCGGCCTCCGCCAGAGAAAAGTAATGCCAAAGCAATGCATGTCGGTTCACTCCCCCAATATTAACTAATACATCTTTCTTTTTCAAGAAAGAAACATTTTGAAAAGAAAGTCTCCAATCTGCCCAACTCCCTTCAAAAAAGTCAGGGAGCGCATCCTCTGACAGTTTCTCAGATGAGGATGGTGATGACGACAACAATGTTGGTGGAGTTGTTCCAGAGAAACTTTTGAAGGAGGCAAAAGAAAAACAACATATCTATCTACCAAAACAAATACAAGGAAGTGTCCCTGCAACTGCAGGAAACAAGAAAACAGTGGGAGTTGATCTTTGTCCATTTTTTATTTAACCTAACTTTGATTTCAAACAGACACGTTGACATATGCATCCACTTATCTGCGAGTTCTCATTACTTAATTTGCTATATTCTAGATGACATAAGTACCACATACAACCCAGATTTGGTCTTTAATGATTTACGAATATTGATGAACTCTGTGCAGGTGCACTGCTACCTGTCTTGTCTATAAATAGCCAGATAGCTTCACTTAATATATTTGATTACATATTCGTAATATTTCTAATAATGTAGTTGGTCATGACATATTTCCTTCTGTTACAGGTTAGAGGATCAGAAAAACAGAAGTGCAGCCGTTGATCCAATTGGTACCAACTAATTTCCCCCTGGGGATGAATAAAGTTTATATCTATCTATCTAACACTTAATAATAAGGTTCAGTCATAAAAAAATAACTAAGTAGGTCCATATTCACTAAACTGGTTTAAGTGAAATTGGAGAACTATAGTTCCCGATGAAAGTGGGTCAAAGTAGGGACTGCAACTGTGTTTACCTTAAACTCTTAAGTAGTTTCAGAAACTGGATGTGAGACTGGAGAGGAACCATCTGAATCTCCTTTTGGAGACAAGGTACAATATTTGTACCCATTTGAGACAATGAAACACATAGTGTATAGAAGTAAACAAGACCTCTGCATCTGTATTCACTGGTTAATATAATAACTATCGTGCAAGGATTTTTTTCAGATTACCTTGGAAGGAGACATTAGTATGAGGAAAGAGGCCTGGGTCCGAATTACCAGGAACCACCGTGACTCCTTATTTTTCAAAGACTTAGCAGTGTCAATCTGGGGCACTAAAACCCTGGGGGGCCTTACAGGGAAGGAGTGGCCACCACCAAAACCAACCGCCAGCCTGACACCCCAAAGAAGCTGCAAACATCGAAAGGTATGGCATTCTTGATGTAGCAGTAGCTATATAGTCTCTCGGATAGCACGGACCGGCTTATTTTATATCAAGTGTTTCTTTTTTTTGACGTGACATACACATTAATGTTAATTTTTACATTTCTTTTCAGTCTGCTTCAAGGAGTGACACTAGCGAGCATGGCGGAGGCGCCACGAAAGAAGGCGAAAATCTACCATTTCCATCCAGAATGGGAGGAGTAATTTATTTTGACCTTGGTAAAAGACAAGTGTGTGTGTGTATGTTGTGCCACCAGTCACAGGCTGTCTAAGTGAGGGAATGTGGAGCGGCTCCACAACACTAACCATCAGAAATTCAAAGGCGGCTATCCACCAGAGCGCAATCCGCGCAAAGAAAGTTCAAGAGCTGAAAGTGGAATTGAAGTCTCAGCAGTCGCTTTTTACACAACCCACTTCTCAAAATAAGGCTACAACTGAAGCATCATTTTGTGTGGCTAAGCACAAGAAGCCTTTTACAGATGGGGATTTATTTAAAGAAGCAATGGCCGTTACCGCAGAGACCGTTTGCAGCACCTTCAAAAACAAAGAGGACATAAAAGCCTCATTCCGTGCTGCACCGCATGGTCCTGCAACAGTGAGACTGATCAGTGTGGCCTCTAAACTCCTGCTTTAATACTAGGTTTCATCTGGTAGCAAATTCACTAATAGCATCCCTATAGATTGATTAGGATTTTATTGCTCGAATCACAATGATAAGACTATGGTTGACTTATATGGCTATTCATTTTGTTTATTTAAATCACAAAATAGAAAATACCCTTGATATTAAAAAACACGACCTACACTTTTACACAAATTGCCACGCTATAGCAGATGGATATCATGGATTCACAGCACCTTGCCAGTCAAAGGTGTTAGTGGTTACGACAATAACTTAAACCTGACTGTGTAAACTGGTAATCGGAAAGGAATAAAAACAAGACAGTGTGGACCCAATAAATATAGCTTTTCCAGTGTGGTTCCTTATCACAACTGATCGAGATGGCAAGAATCTTTTGATCAGGATGTAGTGGAAGACGTTTCAGAATGTGAGGATCACAATTCGGAAAAATCTGACAGTCTGACAGTAAATTTGAAGAAGAGGATGAGCTAGTTGCAAAACGTCAGCAGCCAGCCACAGGACCAGAACAAGCCTGTCATTGGTTAGCAAGTGAAGAAATATAGATGTCTAAAAATTATGAAATTGAATGGTCTTCTTGCCAAGAAATTAGCCACCTCGGATGTTTATGTTTAATTAGAATTTCTTCTATTTTTTTAAATTCAGATTTATTTTGATTCCAATTGTTTACATATATAAAAATGTGTTCTGTTTCCGGACTGGGAAACGCAAGGAGCAGGAATCAATACAACACACGGGACAATGCAATGTTTTTACTGAAGAAAGGTTCGGTACACGGGTAGTCGGTCACACAAGCATAGGATCAGAATCGGCAGGCAGAATTCGGTGGTACACAAAAACTGGTCGAGACGCGCAGAAAACACACTGGGAATCGCTGGTCAGCTCACTGGTGACAGACAGACGAACTGGCACAGAACTAAGACACAGGCCGTTTATCAATAGCGTTCTCGTCCGTACTTGTTGTTCTCGTGGACTCGTGAAACGTCATCAGTCGCGGCTCAAGTACTGTTCCAATTCAAAGTCCGCTTCTCGCCAAGCACTGTTCAAATGCCCGGATGTGACTTGCTCCGCCCATTTTACCAGGGATGACTTGCTTGTACTCTGGACAGACAATATCCCACAATGCATTTCGCACCAGCAACGGGGAACAATGGCGGAGGAGAAAATACTCAACTGAAAGTTGACTTTTCCTAACTAGTACTGTTGTCGAGTCACGGAATGTAGTTTTAGGATGTTTTCAGATATATCAGACATTGTACTTGATCAAAAAGTAAGATCTATCAAAGCCAGATGCGGGATATCGGCTTGTAAAAGGGTCTTTACTGGCTCTGGGATATTGTGTCACATGGAGTAGACTGAAGCTGTCTATGCCGCTGGCATTATTTCAAGACTGGTCCAATTGACATGCATTGCCAGACGGACATACTCTGTTCCGGCTCCATTGTCTTTGGTCTACATTGACACCAATCACAAGGTCATCAGGTATTGTTTTAAATGTAATTACCATACCTATTTATTTTAATTAAGGATTTTTTTATGACTGATATTGTCAAATCTTCTGAAAATTTGAAGGTACTAAATAGTGATTTCTTTTTAGGTATTAATGGAAGGTTGTGGCAGATTTATTGCTGGCAAAAGTGTCCACAACCAAAGGTACAAATTGTATGTATTACTATAAATGTTTACATTATAAAAATAAAAAAAGACTATAAAATGTAGCCACTTCATCATGAAATGTGCTTCCCGAGTGGAAAGCCTTTGGAGAGATGTTTGGAGTGCTGCAACATCTCAGGACTACAACTTTCTTCACACCTTAGAGGAAGATGGCTTCATTGACCTTTCAAATGTGGTTCACCTCTTCTGTGTGGGGTACATCTTTATTCCCCATCTAAACCAATATCTGGCAATTTTGTAATCATTAGGCGGAGTACCTAAATAACTCATCATCCAAATCATTCAAGGAATACTTTGGCATCTTCCCCCTTTCACTTCCTCTTTCAAAAAGCCGGTTCTCGATCCCAGCCACCATTGCTAAAATACAAAACAATCAAGCATATAAGCCGCATTTTCAAAAGAGTAATTGAGCTGATACATTGACAAGTGCATTATTCTACATATGTTGTTAGCATGTTTGGGTGAATGGTTCCTCAATTAATTTTCTCCTGGGGCAAATAAACTTATGATGGTCAACTACTCACTTGACAGAAGCTCCTTTGTTCAGGGCCCCGTATCAATCCCTGGTTCTCCCAGGAATGGGATCCTTTTTTTTACGCCTCCATAGCTTCAGACCTTTTTCCACCATGTTGTCTCTGGATACACAAATCTCAAAAGTCTTGCTGGTCCACCTGTGATCTTACCCACCTGATAACATCTTCCTCGCTGTAAAAAGTTTAAAATCTTGAAATTAGCCTCACATTGGAATGTATTTAATACCAACATATGAATACAATATATTTCATAATACATTAATATACCATGAAATAAGATCCATATCAGTATGACGTTTGTCTCTTTGACAGGTTCTGTCCTTGCTCGTATGAGTTGTTATGACTTGTCTTCATTGTTTACATGAATGTATTCAATCACCTGATTCATCTGGTCCATCACATGCAACTGAGCTTAACTCTTATGCTGCGTTCACACCAAACGCGGCCAGATCCCATGCAAAGTCAATGCACAGGCGCGTTTAGACGCGAAAAGGGGGCGTGGCTTATCTCTGTGGCTTGTCTCCGTAAACAGTTATAACTTCCGCCATGAAATAAATAACCACTATTTCTACTCTATACTTGTTCTGGAAATCCCACAAACGTCGGAACACCAGACGCTCTCGTATTTGGGTTCATAACATCACCCGTCGCCACAGCTCGGTGAATTTCACCGTCTTCTCCAGGAACTGCGTCGGGATGACTGCCGCTTCCAGCGCTACTTCAGGCTAACCTGTAGCTGTATTAAAGAGCTTGGGGGGTCCGCAAACCGCTACGATGTCCTCCATCGCCCGACGTGAATTTGCGTCAAACGCGTCTGTGCGTCGACTTTGCATGGGATCTGGTCGCGCGAACAATTCGCGCTGCGTTTGGTGTGAACGCGGGTTTAGTATGCAGAGCAATATGATGTGTAAAAGGTATCTGTAGCTGGGTTCTGTAAACTCTTGTGATCAATAACATTGATGTGAAGCTCAATCCTGAGTCTGTTCTGTGAATAGTTTTCAAATATATTATAAATATAGCTATGTCTGATCAACCCCAATACATTTTAGGCATAACATATCAACTCTGATCTGACAAAAAGAGATATAAAAGAGAGATGGATATCCAGACAGACTTCTGTTTTAACCTTCTACCCCAACATGTAATGGTGAAAGTCAAAGCCCGGACCGGGTGAAAGTGCATATTGTTGACTCAGTGGTTACATAAGCCTGGAGCCGTTGGACTGGTTCTTAAATCTGATGGTGAGTGCTTCTCATACATTTCAACCACTTGTCACATTTGTTCTTCACTAGTTGTCTTTTTTTTTTAGAAGGGGAATTTATGCAAGACATTTTACAAGCACTCACCTAATTTAAAAAGTGTAATTTCCACACTGCTTGAAATGAAAATGTTCTCATATTCATGAACAAACAAGATACAGATGCTCCTCTTTCACGTGATCAAAGTCTTGTTTTTCTGTGTGCGTTCTCTTTATAAAAGTCTCTTTTTAACTGTCTCGCTGTAAACAGATGATGTTCTGACCATTGAGGATATTAAGGTGGGTTTTATGTTCCGTTATGTTTCATTTGCAGATGAAGCTGTCCGTGTTGCTGCTGTTGGCCCTGCCGGCTTTGTGCACTGCATCAGGTAAACTGAACAAGCATTAGTTAGAATCTTTCTTTTCTACATGGCCTCATGTATGTGTTGGATGAGGATAAAGCATGCTTTACCACAGAATGTGGAGGGACAAGAAAATATGGAAATAAGAGGAATTCACTTAAATATTATGAGAATACACAAATATAATTGTAAATTCTAACTTTTAAATTGATTTAAGCTCCTCATGACCGCTGTGCTGTTTGTTTTGTGTAAGGTCAGTGAACTGAAATCACCTCTGTCTCCACCAGCTTTTACCTTTTTCTTTTTATAGTTTATGTAAACCACAGGTCTGAGATCACCTTTTACAGCAGCTAATTGTATGCAATATGACATGCAACACAGTCATGTGAAAAGCGTTCATATTTTTATTTATACAGTATATTCAGATGTTCTTGCCAATTACCGCCCTCAAGGTTTCTCCATCGTTGGCACCGTGAACGTCGTCTCATTTAATGAGTTATGGGGAACATTTCCCAAAAACTAAATCTGATCAAAAGAGAGGTATGTTCACATCCTATTGATGTGTACTGGATGAGGACAGAGCAGGCGTTTACACAGAATGTGGAGAAACAAAAAATTATGAAAATATGAGTGCAAAAAAATGATTTCAAAATTTGATTTGACCTCCTTGTATGACGGCTGTGCAATATGTAAAATGTCTATAATATGGGAATTGAGTAAGTACAAGATCTTAAAATGGTCATTTGAGTCAAAAAGTAATGGAGATGATAGCTGGTATTAAACTGAAGTTCAAGGATTCAAGGACAATTTATTGTTGTTATGCAACAAAATGCAGTTTTACCCCATTTGATTCACAGGAAAAACATGACAAACTAAACGGCAAAGTATTTTTTTATTTGCATCAGGAGGAACGTAAACAGCAGCAACAAAATGATTACCGATTATAATATAACAAATTAAACGTGAAGGAACATTGTCCATCACATTTGACTGTTTGACTGCAAAGCATCATTGATGTAAATATTGGGTTCCACCTCCTCCCGTCCCATGAGAGTCGGACCAAACGTTAGCCGGGGGCAGATTGGATGCTACATCGTAGCTTTAGATCACAGCTGGGTTCTTTAAGCTCGACTCAACTGCTCTGTGGCGTTCGGTCCGGTTGGCCGTGATCGACCTCAAGGTCCCCACAAAGGAATCCAATCCCTAGGCTTCCCTCTAAGGCGGTGATGAACGTAATCTGTGAAAATGCCATAAATGCTCCAGTTTTAAAACAAAAAGACAACAAATGAAGACTAATTTTGCTAAATTAATTTGTAACCAATGCAAAACTATTTTTTATTTCTTACTATAACTTAAATAACTCTTATTTGGGGGGCATTTCTGCATTTGATAGTGAGTGAGATAGACAGGATAAACGGGGGAGAGACGGGACGACAAGCAGCAGAGGACCCTAAACCAGAACTGAGACCGGGACTCGGCCTTAAATGAATGGTAATCAGGGAACCAGATCCCCCGAAAGAAATTCACCTTTTTGGCACCTCATTCGCACAGTACAGCAACTCGATTGACCTGAGAGTTGTCCTCAAAAGACTTGAGACTCGACTCGGACACAAGACTTGGGACTTGTGTATAATCTATATTTGTTTGGCGTACAAAACATGAATAAAATGATTGTCGAGCTGAATGTTATTCCCTTTACTATAATGCGTAACCTTACACATCTGGTGCACATGCCACTGCATCAACAACACCATGGCCAGCATATTCTGCTGTGCCATTAGTCATAACCTTTGGCTATAATAACACAAGGCCCAGACCAAAGAATCACTTGATGCAACACCTTCAACATGAAGGGTACTGGGTTGTCCACATCAAACTTCATCAGGCACCTAAAAATACACCTAGATAGGAGAGTCACTTAATAATATGAAAGTTGATGTTGGCACCTATAGATGGTTAGCAAACATGTTCAGCATCTGTTTTACTTGAGCTTGCTACGAGCTATGGAGGTTCACTGGATTTGATCTGCGTTATATTTGATGACTGTTTGCCACATGTGCCCCCCCCCCCTCTATAAAATCTGTATTCCAAAAGGCAGTAGGAATAAAACATACTTTACTGATGTTATTTAGTTTATACTCAAACTTTCTTTCCTGCTTTTACACAGCCCTCTTGCTGGACCCAGGTCTGGGGGGCAGGGTTCCTAATATCACTGCTAACAGATCTACAAGTCAAGCTCTTCCAACTCTTGTCAAGATTAAGAACACACTCGACCGGTATGTTTTGGAACGGGACGCCTCGCTTAACATCAATCAAACCAATCTGGAGTGGCAGATCTTTAGCCGCTCTGTGCCCCATGGAGCAATTTCAATCTACAACAAATATGTTGGACGCATCGACTACGTTTGCCAATTCTGGTGCAACGCCGGCTTCTACAGCCCAAACTTAGGTCCTTACTGCCACTACTCATATGGAGGGAAAGAGTACAATAGCTTTGTATGGCCATTTGAGATTCTTGTGAACAAAGATAACTTTGAGTTTATGGAATGGAAGGATGGCTCTTACGGTTCAGTGCCTCCGAATTCCGTCAAGACCTGCTCCAAAGAAGTATATGTTGGGATGAACGAGTATGGTCTTGGAAAGGTGGATGTTAACGATAAGGTATTCTACCTTCCCTGGGAAGGTTCTGAGTATTGGTACAGGTACTACCAGGTCCTGACCTTAAACAAAGAAATATACAGTGAGCACTTGTCTGAAGTGAAGTATAAGACTGATGGGGTTAAACCCATTGAGTATCCTCCAGAGACCATGCGCAAGTCTGCCATCACCAACTACCAGTGCCAGACAGTGACAGGGACAGCAACCCTCTCAAAGACATACCAAGTGGAGCAAAGGTGGGACACCAGCTTTTCTATCACAGCGGGTGTCCAGACCAGCATCACTGCTAGAATCCCCATAATTGGCTCCATAGGAATCGGGTTTAGCGAGGAGACGACCCTCCAGTTCACCAAGGGGACAACTTATATTGAGTCCACCACCCACACTGTTTCTGTTGAGTGCAAAGTCCCACCAAACCAGTCCTGTGGCGTCAGTATGGTGGGATATCAGTACGGGGCAGAAATCCCTTACACCGCACGCCTCAGCCGCACCTACAGCAACGGGGAGACCACATGGACGTCCATCACCGGGACCTACAAAGGTGTCCAAATGGGAGAAATCCTAGCTGTGATGGATCGCTGTGAGCCTGTACCTGATCCCACGCCCTGTCCCTGAAATAATGATGAAATACAACACCTGACCAATTGCATGTGGGAAACCCATAACGATGTATTGTTAAGCAAAAAACAAACCTTCTTTTATAATTGATATGCCTAGATATATATATTAAATCACAATAAAACTACTTGGTTTTCATAGATTTTTTTCTTCTTTTTTTCAACAAATCATTTACCAGGTAACAAATGAAACTTCATGAAACATTTGTATTTCCATAACTACACCTCCAGTAACTTCACCTTCTTCCCCCTTGTTTTCCTCTTTTATCCCCCTGTCTCCTAATCAAGTTCTTACCTTGGTAACCTCTGCCCGCCCAACCACCTGCCCCCTTGATCCCATCCCTTCTCACATTCTCCAGTCCATTGCTCCGGACCTTCTTCCCTTTCTCACCCATCTTATTAACACCTCCCTCTCAACCGGCTCTTTCCCTAACTCTCTGAAGGAGGCAAGAGTCAACCCTCTCCTGAAGAAACCCACTCTCGACCCATCTGAAGTCAACAACTACAGACCTGTCTCTCTCCTCCCCTTCCTTTCCAAAACTCTAGAGCGAGCTATCTTTAACCAAGTCTCCTCCTTTCTCCACAGTAACAACCTTCTAGACCCCCACCAGTCTGGATTCAAGACAGGCCACTCAACAGAGACTGCCCTCCTTGCTGTCTCTGAGCAGCTTCACACTGCTAGAGCAGCCTCTCTCTCCTCTGTCCTCATCCTTCTAGACCTTTCCGCTGCCTTTGACACAGTGAACCACCAGATCCTCATGTCCTCCCTCCAGGACCTGGGTATCTCAGGCACCGCGCTCTCACTCTTCTCATCCTACCTCACCGACCGCTCTTACCGGGTAACCTGGAGAGGATCTGTGTCTGAGCCTTGTCCTCTGACTACTGGGGTCCCTCAGGGTTCAGTCCTTGGTCCTCTTCTCTTCTCTCTGTACACCAACTCTCTTGGCTCTGTCATTCGCTCGCATGGCTTCACCTACCACAGCTATGCTGACGACACCCAACTGATCCTCTCGTTTCCCCAATCCGAAACACAGGTAGCAGCACGAATCTCTGCCTGTCTGACCGAAATCTCTCAGTGGATGTCCGCTCACCACCTGAAAATTAACCCGGACAAGACTGAACTTCTCCTCCTTCCAGGAAAAGGCTCTCCCACCCACAACCTAACTATTAACTTCAACAACTCAGTGCTGGTTCCGACTCCGACTGCCAGGAACCTCGGTGTGACGCTCGACAGTCAACTCTCCCTGACTGCTAACATTACCGCAATAACACGCTCCTGTAGGTACATGCTGTACAACATCAGGAGAATACGACCTCTTCTCACTCAGAAGGCGGCACAGGTTCTGGTCCAGGCTCTGGTCATCTCACGGCTGGACTATTGCAACTCCCTCTTGGCAGGTCTACCTGCTAATGCCATTCGACCTCTACAGCTCATCCAGAATGCAGCTGCTCGACTGGTCTTCAACCTACCGAAATTTACCCACACTACTCCGCTCCTCCGCGACCTTCACTGGTTACCGGTGGCCGCCCGCATCCGCTTCAAAACATTGGTACTTGCATACCGCGCTGTGAACAGATCGGGTCCGGTCTACATCCAGGACATGGTCAAACCGTACACCCCAGCCCGTTCACTTCGCTCGGCTTCTGCCAATCGGCTTGTAGCTCCTTCACTTCGAGCTAAACACTCAACAAAATCACGACTGTTTGCTGTGCTGGCTCCTCATTGGTGGAACGAGCTCCCCATTGACATCAGGACAGCAGAAAGTCTCTACATCTTCCGTCGCAAACTAAAAACACATCTTTTTCGACTATACCTTGAATAGGTAGCACTTAAACGCCGTAGTAGCACTTAAATGTCCCTTACCGATAGCACTTTGTTGTTTAGCACTTTAGTAGCACTTAAATGGCACTTACGGATAGTACTTTGTAGTTTAACTTTATTGAAGAAATTGTACTTGCTTGATTCTTGTTGTTCTGAGTTTGGACTCATGGTTTAATGCACTTATTGTAAGTCGCTTTGGATAAAAGCGTCAGCTAAATGACATGTGATGTAATGTAATGTAATGTAATGGTAGCATGACCTGAATTATCCTCTTTGGCTAACCACCAAAAGTCATTCCCCCCAAAATATCAAAGTTTACACAAAACTGTCAAATCTTGAAATGACGGTCGAGCAAAATCTACCTTTTATTTTGAGTTTCACTGATATGGAACGCTCAGATGAATGTACAGGTGTACAGGACATTCTGGCTCAATACAGTACACCCCGTAACTCACTCTCAACCAATCAGAATGCTTGATTTCATCTACCCGTATGATAAATTATCCTTAGAAGACCCACGAGTTGCAAAACTCATGCGAGATGGTTGAGGTTCGGTATGGAAAGATATAACTCACAGATCTCACCATGAAATTTAATTATTTACAGTTACAGGTTTTCTGAAAAAATATGTTCATATACTGTATGCAAATTAGGCATTATCCTTTTTATTATTATCTAAACATTGGATGAAGCCAGCTTCAAAATTATTCTTTCAATTTGTTGACATATTATTTTATTTATTTATTTATTCATTTATTTTGCAGGGACAATGCACACCAATCAACAGTTGGACTGTAAGTGAGCCAGAGTTAGCCAGAGAGGCTAATTTCCATCTGCTGTCCCTGGCCAGATGTTTTTATGGCAGCCTAAAATAACAAAATCTCAAAATAAAAATGGAAATAAAATTCATAGACAAACTGACAACAACATATAAACAAAACCAATACACAGCAAAAAGAAAGGGTACAGCAATAGACCAGAGACATAACGGGCTGCAGCATGAATCAGGCAGAACAAACCCAGCTACAATACAACATACACATAAAAAACAAATGCACATAAAGGAGAAACAAGCATCAGGACAGACAGCACATCAATGACTGCACACCTGATTGGCAACAAGCCATTCCTTCAGGTTATGCTGGAACGTGTTGTACGTGTTGTGTGCACGTATGTGTGGTGGCAGAGCATCGAGTGACCTAAGACGAGCTTGACCTATATGAAATGACACAATCACCTCTTGTAGCAGATCTAGTGAGTCTGCTGCTTTCACTGCTTTGTTTAACAAATTCACTAAGCGGGGGGCGGAGCCATACCATTTAAAATGTTAAAAACCAGACACACATCAGTGAATTTAATGATGTTCTCCCAACTCAGGATGTGGTGTTTTGTGAGAATATTGCAGTGATGGTGGTGTTTTTGTTTTTTATCAAGTATTTTGATGGCTTGCTTATGGAGAATGGGAATAGATTTTAATGTTGTGCTGTTGGCTTGTGCCCAGCTGGTTAAGCAGTAGGTCAGATGGGGGACAATCATTGCATTAAAATACAATTTTGCAGCCCGCATGGTTAAACAGTGTCTTATATATCTAAAATTCATGAGATTAAATTTCAAGACCTTTGTCACATGGTTTACCTGTTTTTTAAAAGAGAGATTAGAATCAATAAAATACCTAAATATTTAAAATATGACACTACCTGTAGCCTCTCACCAGCAACATCAACGTCTGGCTCCGGTGACACTTTGCAAGCCCTCTTTGTGAAGAACATACAAACAGTCTTTAAAATTTAGATACATACATCTATAAATCAGAAAGTACTATCAACAGCTACACAAATACACAACAATTCTCCATGTTTTTAGTCATAAAATGTTCATAATATACTGTGAGAATAAACCTGTAAAAACCTTCAGGAAAAAGATATGAATGAACACCTAAATGTGTATTTTGGATGTTTTCTTTCCTCTTGACTGAAAAGTAGACCAAAATGAAAAAATAATTATGATTTTGCCTTTTAGCGTCTTGCTTTAACAAGATAAAGTTGATGAAAATAAAATCGTAAGAAGTCTATCTATTATTTACATCCATTGTGTTTGTGCTGATCTCCCCCCCCCCCCCCATCATCATTTTGTCAGGAGTCAGCCCACTCAGCACGTTTCCGGAGCTAGCATCCCGTAGCTCGATGCTATCAGAAAAAGACAGATAGTAAAGAGCAAGAGGACTCCACACAGATTCTAAATGTCTTTTCAAAGTGAAAACAAAAAGAGCCAAAGAACACAGCAACATGAATCGATTTAGCGCTTACAGTCACAAATGTTGCTTATCTTTGGCTTTAAAAAAAAAGAAATCATTTTTCTTCTTCTAATCAACAAAGACTGCTATATTTGGATGTATTGAACACCATAAGTATTATACAAGTGAAATATAATATAATTAAATGATACAATCTGGCCGTTGTGAAAGACAAAGCTATGTAGAAAGAAGGGCTGGCACTCATGTGATAAACCCAGTTCAGCGAGTCAGCCGTCACGCACTGCTCAGTCAATGTGGAACATCTTAATCTAATCCAACATCAGGATGCATGAATGGAGGAAACAGAACGATTGATAAAGTAAATATGTGCTTCACCTTAGATTTCCCCAGACCTCAAGCTCATTCCTTTATCAGGCGTGCAGTACAAACATTTCAACCCAGGTACTGACAGGTTGTCATGTGCTTCATGCATGGACTATATGAGAAGTGGGCGTAGTCATCGTGACATCAACCGATGGTTTGTGGACTAAAGCCTTGCTTTTGGCCATTTGGCCGTCACCATGGGCTGAGGTCCAGTAGTCCCTTTTGGTCAGGAAGGTTCTAACGGAGTGAAATGACCCGGAAGTGGCTGCCATTATATGCACTGGTCGAATTCTGTAAATGCAAAGGAAAGGAGCTTCAGTGCTTCCTTACTTAGCTCCCTTAGCATAGGAAACACTGGACCTTCCTTAAGGAAAGGAGATAATGCCCCACAATTCCTTGCGGCGGCAACATTTGAAGTGACGAGAATAAACGGTCATGAAGATAAACGAAGATCATGTGAATAAAGTGTTTCAGAAACTATTGTCTGCATATTCTTATCAGATTATAATCTGCATAAACCGTAACAAAGAGTGATATGAGAAGAAACTGAACAATGAGACAGTTTAGTAGCTTTGTTCTCTCTGTAACAATCCCTTGGTTTCACTTTTTTTAATCCAACCTCGTTAATAAAGTAATTGAACAAGGTTGTTTATGTTAATGTAATACGATGAGGGAGGTTTTTTATGTGGTTAATAAAGTAATACTATGAACCAGGTTTATGACGCAACAAAAAGTGGTTGGGAATAGATGTTAATTAATTTGACTATTCAACCCCAGCCCGTGGTTGTCTTTTCCTAACTCCTTATGAATTCTCCTTCCCATCTTTCCTTGACCCCGTGACGTTTTCCACAGAGGTCAAGGAGAAGTGGCTAGGAATAGACGTTAGGAGGTCATTATTTGACTATTCGACCCCAGCCATGGCCTTTTTTCTTTTTTTCAACCGATTAACGGAGGTTACCAAATTTAGAATGCAAAGGAGGGACCTGTCAATCACAGTAGGCCCGCCCTAAAGCATACCCTGCTTCATGGTCTATTTGTCTCAATGCAAAAATAAATCTGATTGTATGAGAAAATGACTTCTCTCATTGTTTTTTTTATTAAACATGAGTTTATGGTCTCAATCTTTATTTTAAAGTCTTCAATACAGCATGATGTTCATTTAGTAAATGATGGTCATTTAGAGTGAAACAGACCATAAAGCAGGGTATGCTTTAGGGCGGGGCTACAAGGTGATTGACAGGTCGCTCCTTAAACAGCGTCGCTACCTCTGTCAGTCCTCCGCCTTCCAAATATAATCACTTCTGTTCAAAATGTCCAAACTCAAGGCTTCAAAAATCAGTCCACAAACCAGTGGTGACGTCATGACGACTACGTCCACTTCTTGTGTCCAGTCTGTGGTTAGTCCCTTAGTTCACATGGTGACCTCACGGTGTGAACTCACCACCTCATGAAACTTCACAACCAAGAGACGGAGGACATCCAGAGAACGTATGGCTCCAAGGTATATTAACAATAGGGAGGTTTCTGAGCAGTTACCAGAACAGAAGCACACGCCAATCTCTTCAAACAATTCCTACTGAAAACTCCAAATGTTAAAAGATTTTGATACCAATTCACAGCATGAATTTTCTATGGTTTCCCTCAATGTATTGGTGTTTTAACGTGGTATTTTACCAACTCTGGAATGGTAAAGACATTTTTTGAATTTCGCACCAAATTCTTGTAATAAATAGATAGATAGATATATACTTTATTAATCCTCAAGGGGAAATTTGTTGTCATAGTAGCGCCCAACACTTTACAGACACCAAATGGAATAGACTAAATAAACTAAACACAAAATAAAATATAAGAATATATATATTCTTATATTTATACAGATATAATATATATATAATACATAATATATAATACAGATATATACAAAATATAACAAATAAAAAAATATATATTCACAATAGAATACAAATAACTGTGCAGTGTGTATTAAGGAAATTAAATTAAATGTAAACAGAGTGCAAAATATGTAAAATATTACACAGTAGAACTGCAGTGCGTATTTAAGGACATTAATTTAAGTTTAAACAGAGTGTGCAAAATGCAAAGTATGTGTAGTGTATATGAAGTGTAAATCAACATAAATGTAAATATGAATGTGTACAGTGAAACATTTAAATTAGTCCACAGGGGATCTGGCCAGAGGTGGTATCGGCCCACAAATTGCTGCAACCAATCACAAGGAATAACAGAGCATGTCCATCACATACTTCCATGATAACAATAGTATAATAAATGTTTCTCTCTGATTCAGGTCTAGTGATATTTGACACAGTACTGAGCTTTAAATGGGGGCGCCGTTTCACTTATTGCATTTAAACATTGAACACTGTTCATCCAGCTAGGTCTTTGTACTTTGTACTTTTGTTATATGTGAAGTTCTCAAAGTTCTTGAAATAAACAGGATATGCATTTCCTCCTGCGCCCCACCTGTCATACAGTTTAAGAACCACTGCTTTACAGGATGAATCTTCCATGTTGCCTTTTCTTTTGTCCTCATTTATGCATCACTTCAAATGGAAGAAGAGAAATTGCTTTCACATAAAATGTAGGGATTAAAAACCGATAATTTTAATGTTGTAAGAAAACACAATTTTTTGAAATGATTTAACTTTAATTGATTTAATTTGATAGTGTTTCAATTAGATACACAGTTGAATCCATTCCACACATATTGTGGTTTTTGGTAAGGCTGGAAAAAACACTGACAGACCTCCATGCATAGTTATAATTGCTGAGCTGTTGTTGCCTAGCAATGAAGTTACCAGCTGATGGTCACAACACAGTCCTCATTCACAGGTGAAGAAATTCCGATAAATGTTTAGCGAAAATGCTTGCAAAAGATTTACCAAATCATTCAAATCAAAATATATGATGTAATAACTCAAAAGGTCATTACACTTTCTTTTCCTTTTAAGCCCCATGGCGCCCAATTGGGGGCCCATTTACACATTATAGTTAGACTGTGTAAAACCTTACAATAAACATGAGCACATATATTGATGTTATACATCAAATTAAACAAGAGAACTTGGGCTACAAGAATCAGTCAGCCATTTCCACACAACTCAAACACCAACTGAAAGAATTATGAAAATATCATAATCATCATTTTGTCAGGAGTTAGCCCACTCAGCACGTTTCCGGAGCTAGCATCCCGTAGCTCGATGCTATCAGAAAAAGACAGATAGTAAAGAGCAAGAGGACTCCACACAGATTCTAAATGTCTTTTCAAAGTGAAAACAAAAAGAGCCAAAGAACACAGCAACATGAATCGATTTAGCGCTTACAGTCACAAATGTTGCTTATCTTTGGCTTTAAAAAAAAAGAAATCATTTTTCTTCTTCTAATCAACAAAGACTGCTATATTTGGATGTATTGAACACCATAAGTATTATACAAGTGAAATATAATATAATTAAATGATACAATCTGGCCGTTGTGAAAGACAAAGCTATGTAGAAAGAAGGGCTGGCACTCATGTGATAAACCCAGTTCAGCGAGTCAGCCGTCACGCACTGCTCAGTCAATGTGGAACATCTTAATCTAATCCAACATCAGGATGCATGAATGGAGGAAACAGAACGATTGATAAAGTAAATATGTGCTTCACCTTAGATTTCCCCAGACCTCAAGCTCATTCCTTTATCAGGCGTGCAGTACAAACATTTCAACCCAGGTACTGACAGGTTGTCATGTGCTTCATGCATGGACTATATGAGAAGTGGGCGTAGTCATCGTGACATCAACCGATGGTTTGTGGACTAAAGCCTTGCTTTTGGCCATTTGGCCGTCACCATGGGCTGAGGTCCAGTAGTCCCTTTTGGTCAGGAAGGTTCTAACGGAGTGAAATGACCCGGAAGTGGCTGCCATTATATGCACTGGTCGAATTCTGTAAATGCAAAGGAAAGGAGCTTCAGTGCTTCCTTACTTAGCTCCCTTAGCATAGGAAACACTGGACCTTCCTTAAGGAAAGGAGATAATGCCCCACAATTCCTTGCGGCGGCAACATTTGAAGTGACGAGAATAAACGGTCATGAAGATAAACGAAGATCATGTGAATAAAGTGTTTCAGAAACTATTGTCTGCATATTCTTATCAGATTATAATCTGCATATAAACCGTAACAAAGAGTGATATGAGAAGAAACTGAACAATGAGACAGTTTAGTAGCTTTGTTCTCTCTGTAACAATCCCTTGGTTTCACTTTTTTTATTCCAACCTCGTTAATAAAGTAATTGAACAAGGTTGTTTATGTTAATGTAATACGATGAGGGAGGTTTTTTATGTGGTTAATAAAGTAATACTATGAACCAGGTTTATGACGCAACAAAAAGTGGTTGGGAATAGATGTTAATTAATTTGACTATTCATCCCCAGCCCGTGGTTGTCTTTTCCTAACTCCTTATGAATTCTCCTTCCCATCTTTCCTTGACCCCGTGACGTTTTCCACAGAGGTCAAGGAGAAGTGGCTAGGAATAGACGTTAGGAGGTCATTATTTGACTATTCGACCCCAGCCATGGCCTTTTTTCTTTT
This sequence comes from Cyclopterus lumpus, assembly GCF_009769545.1. Lineage (NCBI taxonomy): Eukaryota > Metazoa > Chordata > Actinopteri > Perciformes > Cyclopteridae > Cyclopterus > Cyclopterus lumpus. Next base: position 2,057,449 of record NC_046974.1, read on the forward strand.
TTTCAACCGATTAACGGAGGTTACCAAATTTAGAATGCAAAGGAGGGACCTGTCAATCACAGTAGGCCCGCCCTAAAGCATACCCTGCTTCATGGTCTATTTGTCTCAATGCAAAAATAAATCTGATTGTATGAGAAAATGACTTCTCTCATTGTTTTTTTTATTAAACATGAGTTTATGGTCTCAATCTTTATTTTAAAGTCTTCAATACAGCATGATGTTCATTTAGTAAATGATGGTCATTTAGAGTGAAACAGACCATAAAGCAGGGTATGCTTTAGGGCGGGGCTACAAGGTGATTGACAGGTCGCTCCTTAAACAGCGTCGCTACCTCTGTCAGTCCTCCGCCTTCCAAATATAATCACTTCTGTTCAAAATGTCCAAACTCAAGGCTTCAAAAATCAGTCCACAAACCAGTGGTGACGTCATGACGACTACGTCCACTTCTTGTGTCCAGTCTGTGGTTAGTCCCTTAGTTCACATGGTGACCTCACGGTGTGAACTCACCACCTCATGAAACTTCACAACCAAGAGACGGAGGACATCCAGAGAACGTATGGCTCCAAGGTATATTAACAATAGGGAGGTTTCTGAGCAGTTACCAGAACAGAAGCACACGCCAATCTCTTCAAACAATTCCTACTGAAAACTCCAAATGTTAAAAGATTTTGATACCAATTCACAGCATGAATTTTCTATGGTTTCCCTCAATGTATTGGTGTTTTAACGTGGTATTTTACCAACTCTGGAATGGTAAAGACATTTTTTGAATTTCGCACCAAATTCTTGTAATAAATAGATAGATAGATATATACTTTATTAATCCTCAAGGGGAAATTTGTTGTCATAGTAGCGCCCAACACTTTACAGACACCAAATGGAATAGACTAAATAAACTAAACACAAAATAAAATATAAGAATATATATATTCTTATATTTATACAGATATAATATATATATAATACATAATATATAATACAGATATATACAAAATATAACAAATAAAAAAATATATATTCACAATAGAATACAAATAACTGTGCAGTGTGTATTAAGGAAATTAAATTAAATGTAAACAGAGTGCAAAATATGTAAAATATTACACAGTAGAACTGCAGTGCGTATTTAAGGACATTAATTTAAGTTTAAACAGAGTGTGCAAAATGCAAAGTATGTGTAGTGTATATGAAGTGTAAATCAACATAAATGTAAATATGAATGTGTACAGTGAAACATTTAAATTAGTCCACAGGGGATCTGGCCAGAGGTGGTATCGGCCCACAAATTGCTGCAACCAATCACAAGGAATAACAGAGCATGTCCATCACATACTTCCATGATAACAATAGTATAATAAATGTTTCTCTCTGATTCAGGTCTAGTGATATTTGACACAGTACTGAGCTTTAAATGGGGGCGCCGTTTCACTTATTGCATTTAAACATTGAACACTGTTCATCCAGCTAGGTCTTTGTACTTTGTACTTTTGTTATATGTGAAGTTCTCAAAGTTCTTGAAATAAACAGGATATGCATTTCCTCCTGCGCCCCACCTGTCATACAGTTTAAGAACCACTGCTTTACAGGATGAATCTTCCATGTTGCCTTTTCTTTTGTCCTCATTTATGCATCACTTCAAATGGAAGAAGAGAAATTGCTTTCACATAAAATGTAGGGATTAAAAACCGATAATTTTAATGTTGTAAGAAAACACAATTTTTTGAAATGATTTAACTTTAATTGATTTAATTTGATAGTGTTTCAATTAGATACACAGTTGAATCCATTCCACACATATTGTGGTTTTTGGTAAGGCTGGAAAAAACACTGACAGACCTCCATGCATAGTTATAATTGCTGAGCTGTTGTTGCCTAGCAATGAAGTTACCAGCTGATGGTCACAACACAGTCGTCATTCACAGGTGAAGAAATTCCGATAAATGTTTAGCGAAAATGCTTGCAAAAGATTTACCAAATCATTCAAATCAAAATATATGATGTAATAACTCAAAAGGTCATTACACTTTCTTTTCCTTTTAAGCCCCATGGCGCCCAATTGGGGGCCCATTTACACATTATAGTTAGACTGTGTAAAACCTTACAATAAACATGAGCACATATATTGATGTTATACATCAAATTAAACAAGAGAACTTGGGCTACAAGAATCAGTCAGCCATTTCCACACAACTCAAACACCAACTGAAAGAATTATGAAAATATCATAATCATCATTTTGTCAGGAGTTAGCCCACTCAGCACGTTTCCGGAGCTAGCATCCCGTAGCTCGATGCTATCAGAAAAAGACAGATAGTAAAGAGCAAGAGGACTCCACACAGATTCTAAATGTCTTTTCAAAGTGAAAACAAAAAGAGCCAAAGAACACAGCAACATGAATCGATTTAGCGCTTACAGTCACAAATGTTGCTTATCTTTGGCTTTAAAAAAAAAGAAATCATTTTTCTTCTTCTAATCAACAAAGACTGCTATATTTGGATGTATTGAACACCATAAGTATTATACAAGTGAAATATAATATAATTAAATGATACAATCTGGCCGTTGTGAAAGACAAAGCTATGTAGAAAGAAGGGCTGGCACTCATGTGATAAACCCAGTTCAGCGAGTCAGCCGTCACGCACTGCTCAGTCAATGTGGAACATCTTAATCTAATCCAACATCAGGATGCATGAATGGAGGAAACAGAACGATTGATAAAGTAAATATGTGCTTCACCTTAGATTTCCCCAGACCTCAAGCTCATTCCTTTATCAGGCGTGCAGTACAAACATTTCAACCCAGGTACTGACAGGTTGTCATGTGCTTCATGCATGGACTATATGAGAAGTGGGCGTAGTCATCGTGACATCAACCGATGGTTTGTGGACTAAAGCCTTGCTTTTGGCCATTTGGCCGTCACCATGGGCTGAGGTCCAGTAGTCCCTTTTGGTCAGGAAGGTTCTAACGGAGTGAAATGACCCGGAAGTGGCTGCCATTATATGCACTGGTCGAATTCTGTAAATGCAAAGGAAAGGAGCTTCAGTGCTTCCTTACTTAGCTCCCTTAGCATAGGAAACACTGGACCTTCCTTAAGGAAAGGAGATAATGCCCCACAATTCCTTGCGGCGGCAACATTTGAAGTGACGAGAATAAACGGTCATGAAGATAAACGAAGATCATGTGAATAAAGTGTTTCAGAAACTATTGTCTGCATATTCTTATCAGATTATAATCTGCATATAAACCGTAACAAAGAGTGATATGAGAAGAAACTGAACAATGAGACAGTTTAGTAGCTTTGTTCTCTCTGTAACAATCCCTTGGTTTCACTTTTTTTATTCCAACCTCGTTAATAAAGTAATTGAACAAGGTTGTTTATGTTAATGTAATACGATGAGGGAGGTTTTTTATTATTCAAACTTTTCAGAGGGACTGGTCCCATATTGTGTTATGATCTCTGCTGTTTCTGTGCATCCTTCCAAGAGATAATCATCATGAAAGTGCTAGGCGAAATTGTGGTTGCAGAGATACACCCTATAGCCCAATATCACAAATTACAAATTATCCTCAGAGGGCTTTACAATCTGTACACATACGACATCCCTGACCTTTGACCTCACATCAGATCAGGAAAAACTCCCCAAAAATAACCTTTGACAGGGAAAAAAGGGAAGAAACCTTCTGTAGAGCAACAGAGGAGGATCCCTCTCCCCGGATGGACAGAAGAATAGATGTCATGTGTACAGAATGAACAGCATTACAAAGTTACATAAACACATTACATGAATATGACAATGTATGAATGGAACTCCAATCCATGAAACAGAAGGAGGTAGAGAGGAGGGGGGGCGGGGCCAAGGCAGGGCCAACGTCCAATGGACCTGGAGGTGTCTGATGGATCGCCGTGAACGGGATGTCCAGTTTATACTTGTACTCCACCATCTTAACCATGCATGAGCTGTTTGGCGGAGCGGTGATCTGCACAGAAACAGATCAGTTCCATCTCCCGCATTTAGTTTAGCTTAGCACAAAGACTGGAAGCGGAGGGAAACTGCTAGCGTAGCTCAATTATCATTAGTGAAAAAGTACACTTTCTCTCATCTCCACAGGTCCAAATACTATATTTATTTGCAGAGTATTATTTGCACAGCCGTGTTGATAAACAACACTTCTTGATCTGACTTCTCACAATAATTACGTTTCTTTTGTAGATGTGAAATACTGTTATCACTCCGAACGAATAAAGGACTATCTTTTCTCTTATCTCAATAAAAAACATGAGATAAGAGAAGGGGAAGTATGTCCAGTGTTAGTTCAATGACGCAGCCACCGAGCGGCTGCGTATATAAACCTGAAGGAGGAAGGAAGGTGCAACAAGTGATGGACATGGTGAGGACTTGTGTGTTTTCACCTCCACAGTAACATATGGACATTAATGTTGGCGTTATGCTCTTTTAAACTTCTCCAGATGAAGCCGTCGGTGTTGTTGCTGCTGCTCCTGTTGGCTCGATCCTCAGCCGGTCCTCTGGACATCGGGACCGACCCGGAGCCGGCGAATGGTAAAGGACAACAGGCCTGTTGGGATATGTTTACCGACAGCAGATTTAAAAAAGAATGATTATGGAGCCAGTAATATTCTGCCAATATTTGTTATTTGAACAAAACTTCTGAGTTTAGTAAATTCAAGAAAGATATTCTTTATGAGGAAAATGGCAAATTTACAACAAAAACACAAAAAAATACATGTTATTGCAAAGCCATGAATATGAAAAGAAAAAATAATTAATATTTGCAGTTTGAAGTGGAACATTTAGGAGAAACAAGCCACACATTTGCAACATTTTAAAGATTTTAGAAAATAATTGGGTGCAAACCCAACTATAAGATATAAATAGCTTATAGAGCAACAAAGAATATTGAAAAAGATCTCTTTGGTGTGTTGGTATTGCAACCCTTTTTTGTTTAAGGATCACTTATTTATTGTTGGGTATTTTATTTTTGTCAGATTTTATTTGTCTCATTGCAATCCTGAAATGTTAAATCCTGGTTGTAAAGCACTTTTGAACTTTGTATTGAAAAGTGCTGTATAATCAAAGTTTATTAAAATTGTTATTGCTTAAGTCACAAACCAAATGGGTTTTCACCGCTTACCTTTGTCCGTACTGTCTAGCATATATTTGAGCTTTGGTTTCAGTTTTTGCTCTTTTTCTGGCATTAAAGCCATCTTTGTTCTGGTTTTTCCAGTCTCCTCCAGAAACTCGGATGTAAAAGGAGATCCTGAAGCCGCCGCTGACAGATCAATGCCAACAGATGGGCCTCCGGTGCCTGTTGCTAAGCTAAGGCTGAAGAGGCAGGTTCAGTCCTCCTTCATGTCTGGCTCTGAACTGGAGTGGGTGACCTGGAACAACTCTCTCCCAAACGACGCAGTTTCAATTTACAATGATAAATTTGATCGCAATGATTATGTCTGCAAATACAAGTGTGAGGCGGGCTTTTACACCCCCAGCATGGGTTCTTATTGTCAGTATCTCAATGAAAGTTCTGGTTCCCCGTTTGAGATCCTGGTGAATAAAAACAACTTTGAGATCCTGGAGTGGAAAGAGGGTTCGTCCGGTTCAGTGCCCCAGAATTCAGTCAGAACCTGCTCAAAGGGGAATATATATGTAGGGAAGAACAAATATGGACTTGGGAAGGTTGCTACTAAAGAGAAGCACTTCTACCTGCCATGGAAGGGTTCTGTTTATTCGTACAGCTCCTACCAGGTCCTGACCACCAACAATGATATAATCAATCAGCAGGTCTACGATGTCAGGTACATCACTGATGAGTCTCAAATCTTCCCGTATCCTCCAGAGACTGTGCGGAAAACCTCCGTCAGTAACTATGAATGCCGCTTACTGGTGAAAACGGACTCCCTTTCAAAAACGTATCGGGTGAGGCACAAGTGGGACATCTCCGTTTCGCTCAAAGTTGGTATTGAAATGACCTTCACAGTCGGCGTCCCATTCATCGTCTCCGAAAGTTTTAAGTTCAGCAGCGAGATGACGTTCAAGTACTCCATGGGAAATATGGTGACTGAGGCCATGACCAGTACAGCTTCTGTGAAGATCACCGCTCCGCCAAACAGCTCCTGCATGGTTAAGATGGTGGAGTACAAGTATAAACTGGACATCCCGTTCACGGCGAGCCTCAGACGCACCTACGCCAACGGGGAAATCCGCACCAGGTCCGTCACCGGGACGTACGAAAGCATTCAAGTTGCAGAAGTCCGGGCCGTGGCGGACCGATGTGAACGTCTAGAGGACTCCAAGCCTTGCCTTGAAATATAAAAGGTCCAACACAGTTTATAGTTTTTAGTCCAAACACGTTGGTTATTGGTTGGAAGATGTCTAACTTCAACAATCAGAGTGCATTGGATGTTTCCAGCTGTAAACTAACACCAACGGTTTCCTCCCAACATAATCTGTCATTGGTTTCATCGGTCATCCCGGAGAGTCTGACATCACGCAGCTGAATGTTTCAGGCTTTTTTCTTTGCACTTCCAACCTTTGATGAAATCTGTCTCTTCATGAATTTGATCTAAACTATTGTAATCAACTTTTTATTCTTGTCTAAATAAATGGTTTCATATATATAATAAAAATCACAGCATTTTAAAGTCCCCCATCTCTCCAACGTGCGTCCTCGTTGTTACTTCAACTTCATGTTTCCACAGAGTAAACCTCACCATTGAGGTTTTTTGTGACCTCACAACTCCTCTGGAAGCCCATCGTGGTGCAGAGACTTTACGTAGAGACATTTTAGTGAAGCTGGAGACACCTTGTGACCAGTAGTTTGACCTTTGAGGGCTAAACATATGAAGGTTCTAGTGCACACATGCATCATCTTAAGATGTTAACATCTCCCTTCAATATAGAGTTGCACAACAATGGAGTTTTCTTTTTTAAATGCAAGTAACCAATCCCAGCACCACACTGGTGACATTAAACATCAGGGATGCTGATGTTGTACCTGTGTAGTACACCTGTGAGCAGCTTTGTTAATCAGGGTGCTGCTGCCCGTCCTCAGGGATGAACGGGATTGGACCGTTTGTATTTGTTTGCCTACTTTGTGGTGATGAAATATGTTTATTAGAAACTAAATTGAAAAGGTGTGAAACATAACTGCAATAGATCAACTCGTGTCAAATGAGATATTTAACTTGTGTTGTTACGGTTGCTTTTGGCCTCATGAAGTGGGCTTTTTCACCTCAATGTACCTCAATCATCTCAATAACACATCTTACTACTGGTAATGTGGGCGTATATATATATATATATATATATATATATATACTGTATAATGTACCTCAATAATTCACCTTACTACTGGTAATGTTGGCGTATATATAATGTAACCTAATAAAACATCTTACTTATGGTAATATTGCCGTTGTCAGGATCTGTAGTGTTGTGTCGTGTTTCCTGTTTTATTTTGAAGTCCTTGTCTCTCTGTTTCTCTGCACTTCCTGTCCCTGTGATTGTCTGCCTTGTCCCTGATTGTTTCCTCCTGTGTCCAATCACCTGCACCAGCCCTCTGTATTTAAGTCCTGTTTGTGTCATTCCCCTTGGTTGGTTCGTCTTGTCTAGATCGTGGAAGATCTTGTGTGTGAGACTGTTTTGTATCCTGTTTTTGAATCCTGTTTTTGTATCCTGTTGAGCAATAAAGTTGCTTTTCCCACGTTGACGGCGTTTGGGTCCAGTGTTTCGAGCTGCACACATAACAGAACGAACCGACCAAGGATGGACCCAGCCTACAACAACTTCGAAGGGACCCGCTTGGCCTATGGGAGCCCTCGTAGCCTCCAGAAGGGGAACTACAGCCCCCATAGGGTCTCGGCACCAGACCCCTTCAACGGGGCCGTAGTCCACGCCGGTTCCTGCTGATGCTGCCCCGCCGTCCATGCCGCAGTTTTGTGTCCCGTCGGCTCCCCGGCCGATCCCGGCTCCCCGTGTCCCGTCGCGCCCCGGCCGTTGCCGGCTTCCCAGGTCCCGTCGCCGCCCTGGATGACTCCGGCTCCCCGTGTCCCGTCGGTGCCCCGGCCGATCCCGGGTCCCCGTGTCCCGTCGGCACCCCGGCAGATCCCGGGTCCCGTCACCGCCCCGGCAGACTCCGTTTCCTCCTGTCCCGTCGCCGCCCTAGCCGTCTTCGGTTCTCCGTGTCCCGTTGTCGCCCCGGCCGACTCCGGCTCCCTGTGTTCGGTCGCTGTGAAATCGTTTATTTTCCAGTTTTTCCTGGATTGTAATTCAGCTCTTGGATTATTTAGATGATGCAGTTTTGCTTCCAACCTATCCAGTTATACATTTCAACTACAATGATTTTCAGCCGTTCAGTTCAATGCTTTTGGGCTTAAACACTTTTCAGCAGGTTGTTTTTTATTTTTGTTTTTATTTTTAGCTACTTTCAGTATTTTCAGCTATTCTTTCAAATATTTCAGCATTTTCAGCAGGAAATGCATTTTTCTAGTTTGATCTTGACTTTTGACGACAGGGTTTAGAAACTTACAAATCAAGGAGGAAACTTGAGCGTGTGACCATTGCAGTTTCCCCACTTGATAGGGATTGATCCATCTACCACAGATTTAAACTGGATTTCACTCAAATGACAAACAACTTGTTCCTTTTTTCCTCCTTTTATTCAGGTAGGTTTAGCACCCAAGCCATTTAAATCATCCCATCTAATGAAGCAAAGCTCCATTAAGCAGAGAGGTGAAGAACCTTTAAACAGAAAAAACACATTTCACTACAAATGTACAAAGCAGTAGCACTCATCTCAATCTGTGATCAAGCACCAGTGTATTATGTATTTCAATAGGGTCCGAGCGACTGACGAAATTGCTAGGGGTATTATTATTCCGCTTTTTATTTTAGAACATTGGGCGCATATTGGGGGTACTTATCAGGCTGGAAAAGTCACCAAATTTGGCACGCTTGTCATGCTTAGTGAAAATAGACGTATGATAATAAAGGAGTCAAATTCTTTTATTTCTAAATTGCTCTCTAGCGCCCCCTCAAAGTTTGACCGGCGACACCCCTCACCCAGAAAGTCCGATTTACCCCTCACCCAGAAAGTCCAATTTACTTGAAATTTTTCACACATGTCCATATCCACCTTCTCTACAAAAAAGCATCTCAGACCCCTAAGGTCCGCCTACTTAGATTTTCCGCCATTTTGAATTTTGTGAAAAACACATAATTGGCCATTTCTCCTACACGCTGGGTCTGAATCATACATAAACATGCTTTAACTGCTCCAATCTTTAAAAAAAATAATCATGCATGGTGCCAGTCAAGGCTTGAACACATTTACAAGAAGAAACATTCAAAATTATCATAGGAACACCTACTAAAAAACTTAAATGACAAGTTTTAGACTATAATGATTTCTACTTAGACCGCGACCCGCCCGCATCCGCTTCAAAACATTGGTACTTGAAAATTAACCTGCTTTAATTTTATTTGCCTTCATATATTTTACAAGACAATAAAAATACTTTGCATTTAACTGTTTCTTTGGTTTTTCAATCCTGAGAAATTTGGATTTAAGATATCATTGTTATGTTTAAAATGTAAATCAATACAAACAATCAGCATGGATGTTACAGTCATGAACAATAGCATGGGAATAATACAAAACTACAACTACTACTTCATTGAAACTAAAATTAAAAAATCACAAAGAGGATCAGCTTTTAGGGAAAGGTATGGAACTAGTTCTTCTACTACTGCATAATTAGACAATTATCGTTATTACTTTTGTGGAAAAGCAATAAATAATGTAAATAACAACAATGATCATCTGCCCACCGAGTATTTAAATGTAACCTTCACACATGACACTCAGCAGACGTTTCCTGATAGTGAGTTGAATTCAAATGCCATGATGAGTTTGATGTGCAAGGATGTCTCTACGTAAAGTCTCTGCACCACGATGGGCTTTCAGAGGAGTCGTGAGGTCACAAAACCTCAATGGTGAGGTTTAAGCTGAGCTCAGGGAAACTTTCCAGTTTCTACTCTGTGGAAACATGAAGTTGAAGTAACAACGAGGACGCACGTTGGAGAGATGGGGGACTTTAAAATGCTGTGATTTTTATTATATATATGAAACCATTTATTTAGACATGAATAAAATGTGGATTACAATAGTTTAGATCAAATTCATGAAGAAACAGATTTCATCAAAGGTTGGAAGTGCAAAGAAAAAAGCCTGAAACATTCAGCTGCGTGATGTCAGACTCTCCGGGATGACCGATGAAACCATCCATCCATCCATCCATTATCACCCGCTTATCCGGGGTCGGGTCGCGGTGGCAGCAGGTTCAGCAGGCCGACCCAGGCTTCCCTCTCACCCGCAGCACTTTCCAGCTCATTCTGGGGGATCCCGAGGCGTTCCAAGGCCAGCCGGGAGATATAATCCCTCCAGCGTGTCCTCGGTCTTCCCCGGGGCCTCCTACCAGTTAGACGTGCCCGGAAAACCTCTAATGGGAGGCGTCCAGGAGGCATCCTAACTAGATGCCCGAACCACCTCAGCTGACTCCTTTCGACACGAAGGAGCAGCGACTCGACTCCAAGCTCCCCCCTGATGTCCGAGCTCCTTACCCTATCTCTAAGGCTGAGCCCGGCCACCCTACGGAGGAAGCTCATTTCGGCCGCTTGTATCCGAGATCTCGTTCTTTCGGTCACGACCCAGAGTTCGTGACCATAGGTGAGGGTTGGAACGTAGACCGACCAGTAAATGGAGAGCTTTGCCTTCCGGCTCAGCTCCCTCTTCACTAAGACGGACCGGTACAGCGCCTGTTTTACTGCTGCAGCCGCACCGATCCGCCTATCGATCTCCCGCTCCACCTTACCCTCACTCGTGAACAAGACCCCGAGATACTTGAACTCCTTCGCTTGGGGTAGGCAGTTTGCCCCCACCTGGAGGGAGCAATCCGCCGGTTTCCGGCAGAGCACCATGGCCTCAGATTTGGATGAAACAGAAAAAAAAAAAGCACAATAACAAGTGGATAAAAGGTCCTTTAGAGGAGCTCTGTGTTAATGTGTTATCAGATATTAGGTGTTGTGTGTGGGATGATGACGCTGAACCGGGTTAGTTCTTCTCCATACCACCAGTGTTGTATGGAGTTTGGTTTCTTCAGACTTGTTCCCGTCTCCATGCACTCCAGTGAGGTGAAGTCATGTGACAAATAAATACCCTGGAGGGTTTGTTACCTTATTGAATAAAGCAGAGCAAGGAAATAAAGAGAAGCTTCCTCCTATCTAGCAAACCAATGATTGATGTTGAATGAACCGGTTTTCCATAGTTAATGTCTAACTTCATGGTGTTAGAGGAAGTGATGGCAGAATAAAGACTCAAAACAAAAGCCCACTTCATGAGGCCAAAAGCAACCGTAAAAACACAAGTTGTCCTTTATGAGGACAAGACCAGGTAGTCACGTAGTTGATGGTTAACCTATTAAAGAAAGCAGAGACACATGAAGTATCAGACCCTGAGGTACTAATGACTCACTTCATCTCTCCACAGACACACTGACTACCGCCTGTTTCTTCACAAGCATTCAGTTTGGCTCATTCATTGTTAAATATCTCATTTGACACAAGTTGATCTATTGCAGTTATGTTTCACACCTTTTCAATTTAGTTTCTAATAAACATATTTCATCACCACAAAGTAGGCAAACAAATACAAACGGTCCAATCCAGTGCATCCCTGAGGACGGGCAGCAGCACCCTGATTAACAAAGCTGCTCACAGGTGTACTACACAGGTACAACATCAGCATCCCTGATGTTTAATGTCACCAGTGTGGTGCTGGGCTTGGTTACTTGCATTTAAAAAAAGAAAACTCCATTGTTGTGTAACTCTATATTGAAGGGAGATGTTAACGTCTTAAGATGATGCATGTGTGCACTAGAACCTTCATATGTTTGGTCTTCAAAGGTCAAACTACTGGTCACAAGGTTTTTATTATATATAAAACCATTCATTTAGACAGGAATAAAAAGTGGATTACAATAGTTTAGATCAAATTCATGAAGAGACAGATTTCATCAAAGGTTGGAAGTGCAAAGAAAAAAGCCTGAAACATTCAGCTGCGTGATGTCAGACTCTCCGGGATGACCGATGAAACCAATGACAGATTATGTTGGGAGGAAACCGTTGGTGTTAGTTTACAGCTGGAAACATCCAATGCACTCTGATTGTTGAAGTTAGACATCTTCCAACCAATAACCAACGTGTTTGGACTAAAAACTATAAACTGTGTTGGACCTTTTATATTTCAAGGCAAGGCTTGGAGTCCTCTAGACGTTCACATCGGTCCGCCACGGCCCGGACTTCTCCAACCTGAACGCTGTCGTACTTCCCGGTAACGGACGTGATGCGGACCTCCCCGTTGGCGTAGGTGCGTCTGAGGCTCGCCGTGAACGGGATGTCCAGTTTATACTTGTACTCCACCATCTTAACCATGCAGGAGCTGTTTGGCGGAGCGGTGATCTGCACAGAAGCTGTACTGGTCATGGCCTCAGTCACCATCTTTCCCATGGAGTACTGGAACGTCATCTCGCTGCTGAACCTAAAACTTTCGGAGACGATGAATGGGAGGCTGACTGTGAAGGTCATTTCAATACCAACTTTGAGCGAAACGGAGATGTCCCACTTGTGCTCCACCTGATACGTTTTTGAAAGGGAGTCCGTTTTCACCAGTAAGCGGCATTCATAGTTACTGACGGAGGTTTTCCGCATGGTCTCTGGAGGATAGAGGAAGATTTGAGACTCATCAGTGATGTACCTGACATCGTAGACCTGCTGATTGATTATATCATCGTTGGTGGTCAGGACCTGGTAGGAGCTGTACGAATAAACAGAACCCTTCCATGGCAGGTAGAAGTGCTTCTCTTTAGTAGCAACCTTCCCAAGTCCATATTTGTTCTTCCCTACATATATATTCCCCTTTGAGCAGGTTCTGACTGAATTCTGGGGCACTGAACCGGACGAACCCTCTTTCCACTCCAGGATCTCAAAGTTGTTTTTATTCACCAGGATCTCAAACGGGGAACCAGAACTTAATTTTTTTTTTGCATTTGGATACTGACAATAAGAACCCATGCTGGGGGTGTAAAAGCCCGCCTCACACCTGTATTTGCAGACATAATCATTGCGATCAAATTTATCATTGTAAATTGAAACTGCGTCGTTTGGGAGAGAGTTGTTCCAGGTCACCCACTCCAGTTCAGAGCCAGACATGAAGGAGGACTGAACCTGCCTCTTCAGCCTTAGCTTAGCAACAGGCACCGGAGGCCCATCTGTTGGCATTGATCTGTCAGCGGCGGCTTCAGGATCTCCTTTTACATCCGAGTTCCTGGAGGAGACTGGAAAAACCAGAACAAAGATGGTTTTAATGCCAGAAAAAGAGCAAAAACTGAAACCAAAGCTCAAATATATGCGTTAGCTAGACAGTACGGACAAAGGTAAGCGGTGAAAACCCATTTGGTTTGTGACTTAAGCAATAACAATTTTAATAAACTTTGATTATACAGCACTTTTCAATACAAAGTTCAAAAGTGCTTTACAACCAGGATTTAACATTTCAGGATTGCAATGAGACAAATAAAATCTGACAAAAATAAAATAAAATACCCAACAATAAATAAGTGATCCTTAAACAAAAAAGGGCAGAGTTGCAATACCAATACACCAAAGAGATCTTTTTCAATATTCTTTGTTGCTCTATAAGCTATTTATATCTTATAGTTGGGTTTGCACCCAATTATTTTCTAAAATCTTTAAAATGTTGCCAATGTGTGGCTTGTTTCTCCTAAATGTTCCACTTCAAACTGCAAATATCAATTATTTTTTCTTTTCATATTCATGACTTTGCAATAACATCTATTTTTGAGTGTTTTTGTTGTAAATTTGCCATTTTCCTCATAAAGAATATCTTTCCTAAATTTACGACTCTAAACTCAGAAGTTTTGTTCAAATACCAAATATTGGCAGAATATTACTGGCTCCATAATCATTCTTTTTAAATCTGCTGTCGGTAAACATATCCCAACAGGCCTGTTGTGGTTTACCATTCGCCGGCTCCGGGTCGGTCCCGATGTCCAGAGGACCGGCTGAGGATCGAGCCAACAGGAGCAGCAGCAACAACACCGACGGCTTCATCTGGAGAAGTTTAAAAGAGCATTACGCCAACATTAATGTCCATACGTTACAGTGGAGGTGAAAACACACAAGTCCTCACCATGTCCATCACTTGTTGCACCTTCCTTCCTCCTTCAGGTTTATATACGCAGCCGCTCGGTGGCTGCGTCATTGAACTAACACTGGACATACTTCCCCTTCTGTTATCTCATGTTTTTTATTGAGATAAGAGAAAAGATAGTCCTTTATTCGTCTTTACAGGTAGCAGTTCTTCTACTGTCAAGAGGAGATGGTTTGGTCATTTTAAATTGGTAATGAGAAAGAAGAAAAGCGATATCTGTTAATAAGTTTGCACTTAGGTTTCATCAATTTAATCAATTATAAAATTAGGATTGTTATATGCTGATGGAGAAAATTGATAATTCCTAACTGATTCTAGGCCAGATTGTATACCTGCTGGTTTTCCATCATGCTTTGGCCAGTATGAAAGCAAAGCAGGTTTCATGTGCTAAAATAAAGGTCTTAACAAGTCTTACAGAAACCCTCTAGCACCTCATGCCTGTTCCCGCTGCCGCCTCCGTGCCGCAGTCCATGCCAGTTCTGATTACCCGTGTCCTGTCGGCCCGCCGACCGATCCCAGCTCCCCGTGTCCTGTCGGCGTCCCGACCGATCCCAGCTCCCCGTGTCCCGATCCCAGCTCCCCGTGTCCCGATCCCAGCTCCCCGTGTCCCGATCCCAGCTCCCCGTGTCCCGATCCCAGCTCCCCGTGTCCCGACTCAAGCTCCCCGTGTCCCGACTCAAGCTCCCCGTCCCAGCTTGTTTACACCTGTGCCCTCACCCTGTGTATATATTGTCTGCGTCTCCCTTTGTCCTAGGCCAGTTCGTCATGTTTTTTGTGCCAGAGAACCAGCCATTTCTATGAAATTCACCAGTCACCAGGTCATGATATTTTGTTACTTTGTTCATGTAGATTTTCTGTTTGTTTGTTCCAGTTAATTAAAACTGCGATTTATTTTTTAAATTTATTTTTGTTTGTTTTTTGTTGTTACTTTGCCTTGAGTCGTGCGTATGGGTTCTAGTACTTTGTTTGGTCGTGACAGAACTGATCTGTTTCTGTGCAGATCACCGCTCCGCCAAACAGCTCCTGCATGGTTAAGATGGTGGAGTACAAGTATAAACTGGACATCCCGTTCACGGCGAGCCTCAGACGCACCTACGCCAACGGGGAGGTCCGCATCACGTCCGTCACCGGGACGTACGACAGCATTCAAGTTGGAGAAGTCCGGGCCGTGGCGGACCGATGTGAACGTCTAGAGGACTCCAAGCCTTGCCTTGAAATATAAAAGGTCCAACACAGTTTATAGTTTTTAGTCCAAACACGTTGGTTATTGGTTGGAAGATGTCTAACTTCAACAATCAGAGTGCATTGGATGTTTCCAGCTGTAAACTAACACCAACGGTTTCCTCCCAACATAATCTGTCATTGGTTTCATCGGTCATCCCGGAGAGTCTGACATCACGCAGCTGAATGTTTCAGGCTTTTTTCTTTGCACTTCCAACCTTTGATGAAATCTGTCTCTTCATGAATTTGATCTAAACTATTGTAATCCACTTTTTATTCCTGTCTAAATGAATGGTTTTATATATAATAAAAACCTTGTGACCAGTAGTTTGACCTTTGAAGACCAAACATATGAAGGTTCTAGTGCACACATGCATCATCTTAAGACGTTAACATCTCCCTTCAATATAGAGTTACACAACAATGGAGTTTTCTTTTTTTAAATGCAAGTAACCAAGCCCAGCACCACACTGGTGACATTAAACATCAGGGATGCTGATGTTGTACCTGTGTAGTACACCTGTGAGCAGCTTTGTTAATCAGGGTGCTGCTGCCCGTCCTCAGGGATGCACTGGATTGGACCGTTTGTATTTGTTTGCCTACTTTGTGGTGATGAAATATGTTTATTAGAAACTAAATTGAAAAGGTGTGAAACATAACTGCAATAGATCAACTTGTGTCAAATGAGATATTTAACAATGAATGAGCCAAACTGAATGCTTGTGAAGAAACAGGCGGTAGTCAGTGTGTCTGTGGAGAGATGAAGTGAGTCATTAGTACCTCAGGGTCTGATACTTCATGTGTCTCTGCTTTCTTTAATAGGTTAACCATCAACTACGTGACTACCTGGTCTTGTCCTCATAAAGGACAACTTGTGTTTTTACGGTTGCTTTTGGCCTCATGAAGTGGGCTTTTGTTTTGAGTCTTTATTCTGCCATCACTTCCTCTAACACCATGAAGTTAGACATTAACTATGGAAAACCGGTTCATTCAACATCAATCATTGGTTTGCTAGATAGGAGGAAGCTTCTCTTTATTTCCTTGCTCTGCTTTATTCAATAAGGTAACAAACCCTCCAGGGTATTTATTTGTCACATGACTTCACCTCACTGGAGTGCATGGAGACGGGAACAAGTCTGAAGAAACCAAACTCCATACAACACTGGTGGTATGGAGAAGAACTAACCCGGTTCAGCGTCATCATCCCACACACAACACCTAATATCTGATAACACATTAACACAGAGCTCCTCTAAAGGACCTTTTATCCACTTGTTATTGTGCTTTTCCTTGTCGGTAAGTAGTATGAAGTTAATTAGTTCAAAATAATGAACAACCACTCGCTTAGTTAAAATCATGTTGACATGGCTGAACAATCGGTTGTCACTCAAATGGTGCATCTTGGTACGGCCCCTCGGCATCCTTTAGCTTGAGTGAGACAATGCTGGCGTTACTCACTCCAATGCTCATTGACACTGAGGTAGAGGGAGGTGTGAGACGTCCTCTCAGGGAGGTGGCTCACACTCACAAGTCTCCCCCACCAGCAGTCTCTCATTGCGCCTCCTTTCCATTACCCCCTCTACCCTTGTTCCTGCTGCCCTACATCCACTCATCCCTCGGACACCTTTCCACTTCCTTAATCTAACCCTCTCGTTCCATCTCGCTGAGTTTTTTCTTTTTCATCCAAATGTGGTCATAGAACGGCCAGTATTTGAAAAAGAAAATGGAATAATTATCTTTTCATTTATATCTGAACTCAAATAACACATATATTTGTGGAAATGACATTTCAATATAACACATTTTACAACTGGTAATGTTGGTATATATATAATGTACCCTGTGGTGGCTGGGGCGTGGTTAGGCTCAGCTGCGGAGAGGTGTGGGGGAGTGGTTCAGGGAATTGGCCTCAGCTGCAGGGAATCAAGGCCTGAGTGACTGCCCTATATATGGAGCATACAGGTGGAGGCACGAGAGAGGGGAGCAGAGGCTCAGTCTGGATAATGAAGAATATTACTAAACATATCCGGTTGTATGCTCATCCTTTGGTGCTGGGGTGGAGAAACCTGCATGTGACAGCCTAGAACGTGTTGCACGTTCTAGGCTGTCACATGCAGGTTTCTATATATAGGGCAGAGTCACTTTTACTACTATTACTGTGAAATTGTTTGGTTTCCAGTTTTTCCTGGATTGTAATTCAGCTCTTGGATTATTTAGATGATGCAGTTTTGCTTCCAACCTTTCCAGTTATACTACAACTACAATGATTTTCAGCCGTTCAGTTCAATGCTTTTGGGCTTAAACACTTTTTAGCAGGTTGTTTTTTCTTTTTTTGTATTGTTAGCTACTTTCAGTATTTTCAGCTATTCTTTCAAATATTTCAACATTTCAAAGCATTTTCAGCAGGAAATGCAACTTACAAATGAAGGAGGAAACTTGAGCGTTTTACCTTCAACTCGGTTATTAAAGAACTCAACGATCCAAAGGCATGAAAATAATATAAAGAGTAGTTCACTTATGAAAAGTCTGTTTTGACTGTTCATCAAACCAGCACCTGCATATCTTGATGACTTAGAGGGACCGGAGCCTATCCCAGAATGCACTGGTGAAGGAAGACAGAAGGATACCCATAAAAGTCATTATATCACTTTCTGTTGATTAAGGAGTTTATACATTGGTATAAACCTTCATCAAGAAAATCCTTATTCATGTATTATCAAAGTAGCAAAAGAAAGTGATTTTTAAACAATTTGTTCTTGTGGTAAGACTTGTTTTTCTGTTAATCTTCCTTAAAATAGCATCATTTTAAGGCTCTGGTGCCATAGTTTAACTTTTCCCGTCTGGCAGCGTTGACTGGGACACATCTTTGGTTGCTATCAGTGCTTTAGGAAGTCATAAACATGTTTGTTGTGTTGTAGTCTCTGAAAGCTTTTGGCTTTGGCAATAACTTTGTTAACTCTGTCATTATGTTTTACAGTGATATTACCAGCTTGGCTATAATTGATTTTAATACCTCTAAAAGATCCTAGATCTGTTTTTTTTAATGCTTTACAAAATGTTTAAACACAAAACACATTGTAAGAAATGAATTCCCAATAACTCCAACTGATTATTAGTTGTGATGCCACTCATTTACAGAATCACACATTTCAAAGAAGAAGACTGATAAACATCACGTTCAAAGTTTATTTGTTTTAAAGGACACAGCAAGCGCTCATAAAAAAAGAGATATGGAAAGGCTTTATTAGTAATAACCCATTGAGATGTACCATCCCATTTTCAAGGGGGTCCTCAACAATTACACAATACAAGCGCAATTAGACAAAATATTGTCTCGACATCAGAAAGTCACTCAAACAGAGCATGCATTTTATTCCCGATACAGTTAATATGGCATTTAAATGAAAGTTCTGAGGTATTTGTTATGTTCAACTCTCTGAAGTGGTGTACCATCAACACAGGCAATAGCAAGAAATATGGTTTAGATTTGGATGTAATGCTTTGGCAAGTACCAAATATCATAGAAAGAGATTTCATAGAAATTAGTAATTCATTGGTGTCGTAGAGTTTTGAAATCCATCTGCAGAGCTAATTGAATCTGTTATAATTATTTTGTGTATGTATATAATACTGTATCGTCCGCATAAAGCTGAACACAACACTCGGTACAAATGGAGGTGAGGTCATAAATAAAAATGGAAAAAATAAGTGGACCAAGAGTTGAACCACCGCATTTAAGAGTAGATTTGAGACTTCGGCCTGGTGGCCCGGCCTCCTGCCTTGGCCCTGCTGATGGGCTGTACAAAATAAACTGAATTGAATTCAATCTTTGCTAAAGATCAGGACCTGGTAGTAATTGTACCAATACTCAGAACCTTTCCAGGGAAGGTAGAAGACCTTATCTTTAACATCCACCTTTCCAAGACCAAACTTGTTCTTCCCAACATACACTTCTTTGTTGGAGACGGTCTTGACTGAATCCTGAGGTACTGAACCATATGAGCCTTCCTTCCATTCCATAAACTCAGTCATCTTTGTTCACCAGGATTTGAAATGGTGATCCAATATACGAATATCCCCTAGAGGCGTAGTCAGTAAGGAGTTGGATCCATGTCAGGGTTGTAGAAGCCAGCGTTGGACCAGAATTGGCAAACGTAGTCGGTGCGTCCAACATATCCGTTGTAGATTGAGATTGATCCGTGGGGTAGAAAGCCATTAAATGTCTGCCATTCCAGGTTGGTTTGACCAATGTTGAACGAGGAATCACAGTCCAAACTTTGCCTGAGTTGGCGTTCCGTTGTCAGTGATATTAGGAACCCTGTCCTCCAGACTCGGGTCCAGCAACAGGACTGTGTAAAAGAAAGGAAACAGGCAGATAGGAACAAAGCTTAAGTGTAAACCAAATTACATCAGTAGTAAATGGAAATAATCATTTTTAAAGATAACTTTTGAATAATTCTTTATAGGGCAAAACACAACCTGGTCAATGAAGAGTGAAAAACTAAATGCTTCCATTTATATGATTTTAAAATCACTTGTCACAAATACAGTGATGGCAGCAGCTGTAATTTCCAGAGAAGTTTGATCTGAGGCAAGAAAAGCCTGCAGTTACTCAACAAGGACAAAAGAAATGGATGGATTATTATTATCTACTACTACACTCAACATATATTTATAATGGAGCACCATTGTCTTTAGGCACAGGAGGTAATTCGGCCTCAAAGCTAAAAAGTTGGGTTAGGGTTATTATTAAAATTCTTCAAATCTCTTAATTAAAATCATTTTGACACGGCTGAAGAACCAATTCTGGGAAATATCTCAGATATCCAGCAGGTGGCAGTGAAGGATCACTAATTGCTCACCACACAGGAGTGCAGTAATGCTCAAACATGAAATTATTAGGGTCCTTGTGACGACTTCGTCGTAGAGGAACCTATTGTTTTTCGAATGATTATTATTCTCTAGCAACAAAGTCGTTTTTGGGGCCTTTATCATATCCCAAACGTACTTAAATTTCACATGCATATCAGGCCTGGCGAAAAATTTGATAATTTGGAGGTCTCGCATTTTAGTATGAATAATTTTCTCTGTAGCGCCCCCTTGTGTCAAAAAGCCCACGTTTTTGCTAACAATGTCCGATTGACTTGAAATTTGGTACACATGTCCACTTGGACCTCCTCTACAAAACACTAATTGGTCGTTAAGAAATGCGCCAACTTAGATTTTCCGCCATTTTGAATTTTGTGAAAAACACGTTTTTTCAATTTTCTCCTAAACGCTGGGTCCGATTGATACTAAAATTGATATGGGTCATTATTGGTTCAATGTCATCAAATGTTGTAAAAAGATTGTTGATATCTCATTGCGTTCAGAAGATATGGTCCAATTAGCTTTTAAGGGGTGCGGCCTCATATTTAGAGACACATAACTTCCAAATGACTTGGCCTATCCATTCCAAATTGCTAGCATGTGTCCACGTTGAGTCCCTTAAACTGCGAACTCCTCCTAGAGCTTAAACCAGATTCATTCCAAAATCTGGCTATGTGTACTAGAGACCTTAGCCATGAAAAGTTATCAAAGGATTTAAAAAATATAAAACTTTGTGCGTCCGGACATATTTCAAAGTTTCGCCATTCGCCATAAAAATGTAAGTTGTTATAACTCGGCCATACATAATCTAATCTGCTCCAAAATATTCATATGGCATTACATACTGACCCTGAAGACATCCATATAATAATTTTGAATTCACGTCATAGCGCCATCTAGTGGCACATTTTTAAACTTTTCCTCACGCTTTGGGGAGTTGTAAAACAGTGTACTCCTCCTAGAGCTTAAACCCGATTCATTCCTAAGTCGGGCAGTGTGATCTTGAGACCTTAGTAGTCAAAAGTTATCAAAGGATTTTAAATATATAAAACTATGTGCGTAGGGCGCGACGGCAAAAACACCATTCGCCATGACAATGGAAGTTTTTTTAACTCGGCCATACATTATGTAATCGGCTCCATATTTCTCATGTGTCATGACACACTGCCCCTGAAGACATCCATTTGCAGTCCCGTTCACGGCGAGCCTCAGACGCACCTACGCCAACGGGAAAGTCCGCATCACGTCCGTCACAAACTTGTTCTTCCCAACATACACTTCTTTGTTGGAGACGGTCTTGACTGAATCCTGAGGTACTGAACCATATGAGCCTTCCTTCCATTCCATAAACTCAGTCATCTTTGTTCACCAGGATTTGAAATGGTGATCCAATATACGAATATCCCCTAGAGGCGTAGTGGCAGTAAGGAGTTGGATCCATGTCAGGGTTGTAGAAGCCAGCGTTGGACCAGAATTGGCAAACGTAGTCGGTGCGTCCAACATATCTGTTGTAGATTGAGATTGATCCGTGGGGTAGAAAGCCATTAAATGTCTGCCATTCCAGGTTGGTTTGATCAATGTTGAACGAGGAATCACAGTCCAAACTTTGTCCAACCGATAGATGAGTTGGAAGAGCCTGAGTTGGCGTTCCGTTGTCAGTGATATTAGGAACCCTGTCCTCCAGACGCGGGTCCAGCAACAGGACTGTGTAAAAGAAAGGAAACAGGCAGATAGGAACAAAGCTTAAGTGTAAACCAAATGGAATGAATTTACATCTCTCCATTGCACCTTATTAACTCTGCTTCCTCCCTGGAGTCTTTGTGACTTCACATCTTATAGGGTCCATTGGACCTGGAGGTGTCTGATGCCTGGTGAGCCGGCCTCCCGCATTGGCCCTGCTGATGCCCCGCCCCCCCTCCTCTCTACCTCCTTCTGTTTCATGGATTGGAGTTCCATTCATACATTGTCATATTCATGTAATGTGTGTATGTAACTTTGTAACGCTGTTCATTCTGTACACATTACATCTATTGCATCTGTCCATCCGGGGAGAGGGATCCTCCTCTGTTGCTCTCCTGAAGGTTTCTTCCCTTTTTTCCCTGTCAAAGGTTATTTTTGGGGAGTTTTTCCTGATCCGATGTGAGGTCAAAGGTCAGGGATGTCGTATGTGTACAGATTGTAAAGCCCTCTGAGGATAATTTGTAATTTGTGATATTGGGCTATACAAACTAAACTGAATTGAATTGAAATGGCTGTAAATAATAGATAGACTTCTTCAAATTTTATTTTCATCAACTTTATCTTGTTAAAGCAAGACGCTAAAAGGCAAAATCATAATTATTTTGGTCTACTTTTCAGGCAAGAGGAAAGAAAACATCCAAAATACACATTTAGGTGTTCATTCATATCTTTTTTCTGAAGGTTTTTACAGGTTTGTTCTCACAGTATATTATGAACATTTTATGACTCAAAACATGGAGAATTGTTGTGTATTTGTGTAGCTGTTCAACAAATTGAAAGAATAATTTTGAAGCTGGCTTTATCCAATGTTTAGATAATAATAAAAAGGATAATGCCTAATTTGCATACAGTATATGAACATATTTTTTCAGAAAACCTGTAACTGTAAATAATTAAATTTCATGGTGAGATCTGTGAGTTATATCTTTCCATACCGAACCTCAACCATCTCGCATGAGTTTTGCAACTCGTGGGTCTTCTAAGGATAATCTATCATACGGGTAGATGAAATCAAGCATTCTGATTGGTTGAGAGTGAGTTACGGGGTGTACTGTATTGAGCCAGAATGTCCTGTACATTCATCTGAGCCTTCCATATCAGTGAAACTCAAAATAAAAGGTAGATTTTGCTCGACCGTTACTTGTCATTTCAAGATTTGACAGTTTTGTGTAAACTTTGATATTTTGGGGGGAATGACTTTTGGTGGTTAGCCAAAGAGGATAATTCAGGTCATGCTACCATAGATACATGAATCCCAAAGCTCCCTTCAAAGCTACTGGGCACCAAATCTAAATGAAAGACAGCGTTTGAGTGATAATAATAATAATAATAATAATATCCTTCTGGAGAAGGCACTTCACCACCGGCAAAGAGAGCAAGAGTGGTGAGAAGCAATATCATCAGAGACGAAGGGGACATGAGAAACGTTTTCCACAATGCACAATTAATGGAGATATCCAAATCAACATGAACAAACGTTAACAACTACTCAAACAGTCAAATGTGATGGACAATGTTCCTTCACGTTTAATTTGTTATATTATAATCGGTAATCATTTTGTTGCTGCTGTTTGCGTTCCTCCTGATGCAAATAAAAAAATACTTTGCCGTTTAGTTTGTCATGTTTTTCCTGTGAATCAAATGGGGTAAAACTGCATTTTGTTGCATAACAACAATAAATTGTCCTTGAATCCTTGAACTTCAGTTTAATACCAGCTATCATCTCCATTACTTTTTGACTCAAATGACCATTTTAAGATCTTGTACTTACTCAATTCCCATATTATAGACATTTTACATATTGCACAGCCGTCATACGAGGAGGTCAAATCAAATTTTGAAATCATTTTTTTGCACTCATATTTTCATAAATTTTTGTTTCTCCACATTCTGTGTAAACGCCTGCTCTGTCCTCATCCAGTACACATCAATAGGATGTGAACATGCCTCTCTTTTGATCAGATTTAGTTTTTGGGAAATGTTCCCCATAACTCATTAAATGAGACGACGTTCACGGTGCCAACGATGGAGAAACCTTGAGGGCGGTAATTGGCAAGAACATCTGAATATACTGTATAAATAAAAATATGAACGCTTTTCACATGACTGTGTTGCATGTCATATTGCATACAATTAGCTGCTGTAAAAGGTGATCTCAGACCTGTGGTTTACATAAACTATAAAAAAGAAAAAGGTAAAAGCTGGTGGAGAAAGAGGTGATTTCAGTTCACTGACCTTACACAAAACAAACAGCACAGCGGTCATGAGGAGCTTAAATCAATTTAAAAGTTAGAATTTACAATTATATTTGTGTATTCTCATAATATTTAAGTGAATTCCTCTTATTTCCATATTTTCTTGTCCCTCCACATTCTGTGGTAAAGCATGCTTTATCCTCATCCAACACATACATGAGGCCATGTAGAAAAGAAAGATTCTAACTAATGCTTGTTCAGTTTACCTGATGCAGTGCACAAAGCCGGCAGGGCCAACAGCAGCAACACGGACAGCTTCATCTGCAAATGAAACATAACGGAACATAAAACCCACCTTAATATCCTCAATGGTCAGAACATCATCTGTTTACAGCGAGACAGTTAAAAAGAGACTTTTATAAAGAGAACGCACACAGAAAAACAAGACTTTGATCACGTGAAAGAGGAGCATCTGTATCTTGTTTGTTCATGAATATGAGAACATTTTCATTTCAAGCAGTGTGGAAATTACACTTTTTAAATTAGGTGAATGCTTGTAAATGTTATGTGCAGCTGCAGGTAACTGGACCCAAACGCCGTCAACACTGGAAAAGGCAACTTTATTGCTCCACAGGATTCAACAGGATTCAAAACAAACAAAACAGGCTCACACACATGATCTTCAATGATCTAGACAAGACGAACCGACAAAGGGGAATGACACAAACAGGACTTAAATACAGAGGGCTGGTGCAGGTGATTGGACACAGGAGGAAACAATCAGAGACAGGGCAGACAATCACAGGGACAGGAAGTGCAGAGAAACAGAGGACACGAGAGACAAGGACTTCAAAATAAAAGCGGACAGACCTGCTCTGGGGGACACGGGGAGATGGGGTCGGCCGGGGCGCCGACGGGACACGGGGAGCCGCGGACTGCGGCCGAAGCAGGACCATGTTTAACGCTCGGAGGGACTCCATCATGTCCCGGAGAGCGTCCTGGGACAAGGCAAAGGAAGCAAGGGCCGGCCGGAAGTCCGACAGGTCACAGGAAGTTGGGGTTGGCCGGAACACGGAGGCGGCAACAGGAACAGGCGAGGGCTGCAGCACGGAGGCGACTGCGGGAACCGGAGTGGTCTGCGGCACAGAGGCGGCAGCCGGAACCCTCCACCGACGCGGTCCGGAGGTTTGCGCCCCCCACTCCGGGGCTGGGCCTGCGTGACCTCTGC
Organism: Cyclopterus lumpus; assembly: GCF_009769545.1. Taxonomy (NCBI): domain Eukaryota; kingdom Metazoa; phylum Chordata; class Actinopteri; order Perciformes; family Cyclopteridae; genus Cyclopterus; species Cyclopterus lumpus. The sequence continues at coordinate 2,083,006 of NC_046974.1, forward strand.
CCCTGGGGCTACGAGGCCCTCCATAAGCCCAACGGGTCCCGTTGAAGGGGTCTGGTGCCGAGACCCTATGGGGGTTGTAGTTCCCCTTCTGGAGGCTACAAGGGCCCCCATAGGCCAAGGGGGTCCCTTCAAAGGAGTCTGGTGCCGAGACCCTATGGGGGTTGTAGTTCCCCTTCTGGAGGCTACGAGGGCTCCCATAGGCCAAGCTGGTCCGTTCAAAGGGGTTTGGTGCCGAGACCCTATGGGGGTTGTAGTTCCCCTTCTGGAGGCTACGAGGGCCCCCATAGGCCAAGCGGGTCCCTTCGAAGGGGTTGTAGGCTGGGTCCATCCTTGGTCGGTTCGTTCTGTTATGTGCAGCTGCAGGTAACTGGACCCAAACACTAGTGTTGTTACGAGATATGCCGACGCTTCGAAGCGTGTGTCGAGTAATGGAGGGGGCGTTTCCTCGAAGCGCGTATCGAGGCTTGCTTCATGTAGGGGAGGAGCCAAACATGATGACGTCCGAAGCCTCGCTACCCGGCTGTACCACGTGACTGCTTCGGCAAGCGGTTCAGATTTTGCCGGGAGGTTTGACAGCTATATAAACCCCTCAGGCTCCATTCAAAATGTGTGTTGTTGGTTGAGAGTTTGGAGAGAGAGATAGTTTGGAGAGTTTGGAGAGAGAGATAGTTTGGAGAGTTAGGAGAGTGAGGTGAGAAGGATAGGTGATAAGATGGAGCCAGCTAGGAAGAGGAGGATTTCCCCTGTGTGGGAACACTTTGATTTGATAACTCTTAATAAGGTAAGCTAAATCTAACTCTATTTCAGACTCATTAGGTTTGCTTATCAAGAACGGTATTTTGCACAGTTTCTTATTTTATTTAAAGGTGCGGTGTTTATTGTGCTCCAGGGAGTTGGGGTACAATAACACCTCATCCATGCTAAGGCATTACCGTGCCTTGCATGAGAATAAGGAGGAAACTGGAGCTTCACCCAGCCATGGTAAGTCATTACAATAATACAAATGCACCATCACAATTTGTCCCTGTTCACTTGTGTTTATTGTGCAAATAAAGACAGGTAACAGACACTGTATGTATTCTCTTTTAACCAGCCACCAGAAAACAAGAGCTGGATGAAGCCCTCGTCTCCTTGATAGTGAAGGACACACAGCCTTTCACTGTTGTGGATGATGTTGGATTCAGGGCATTTGTGTCCAAACTGGATCCTAATTATGTTATCCCTACAAGGCAGGTGTGTATGGGTGGGTGCATGCATGAAACAAGAGTACTTTATTGTGTCTCACAGTTCAGCACTATATATTTTTCTTTTAGGCTCTGAAGGCCATGGTGGAGGCCAAGTATGAGTTGGCTAAGGAGAAGGCTAAGGCTAAAATAGAAACGGTGGTTGCTGTTAGCCTTACGTCTGACATGTGGACATCCATCAATATGGATGCCTACCTGGCAGTAACATGCCATTTTGTGGGTGAGAATACCAAGCTCAGTTCAGTGCTGTTAGGAGTGCAGGCATTCCCCCAATCACACACTGCTGAAAATATAGCTCGTGTGAAAGCCTCCTTGATGGAGGAATGGGGAATCACTAATAAGGTGACATTTATATAGACTAGCTCTTGCGTTTTTGTGCACGCCAGCGTCTTCTGTACCCTGTGAAAGGGTGTTTTCAAAGACCGGAGAGGTTGTGTCCAAAAAAAGAAATCGTTTAAAACCAAAAACTGTTGAGAAACTGTTATTTCTGAATAAAAATTAATAAAATGTCCCCTGTCCTGTACATCACTGTCCAAGTTCCACAAGCATATTCAGTCCTCTTTTCCTAGTTCCACAAGCACTTTCACTGTCCTGCCTGCTTAAGCCCATGCCATTTCCCTAAAGTGACATAATAACATTATTACACCACCTGCCTTACCATACGACACTACCATTTTGGGAAAATGTTCACACACAGGATGCATTCAAAACATATTTTATTATGCACATATGTGATCATTTATTTACAGAAATTATTTGGGCATACATTTTTGTAATTCAGTCATTCCCAACAGCCATAACAGACACAACAATTCAATGCATCACATTGTGGTTCAGATACAGCTGCCTGTGATTATACTTTTGGCCACTAGGTGGTGTCGTGTGCACATGAAGCTTCGAGTAATGAACCCTTTCTCGAACCAATTGGCTGAAGTGGTTCGATGCCTCATGAGGCTTCATCTCGCCATCACTACCAAACAGCTTCAACACTGGAAAAGGCAACTTTATTGCTCCACAGGATTCAAAACAAACAAAACAGGCTCACACACATGATCTTCAATGATCTAGACAAGACGAACCGACAAAGGGGAATGACACGAACAGGACTTCAATACAGAGGGCTGGTGCAGGTGATTGGACACAGTAGGAAACAATCAGAGACAGGGCAGACAATCACAGGGACAGGAAGTGCAGAGAAACAGAGGACACGAGAGACAAGGACTTCAAAATAAAACAGGAAACACGACACAACACTACAGATCCTGACAGTAAAATGTCTTGCATAAATTCTCCTTCTAAAAAAAAAAGACAACTAGTGAAGAACAAATGTGACAAGTGGTTGAAATGTATGAGAAGCACTCACCATCAGATTTAAGAACCAGTCCAACGGCTCCAGGCTTATGTAACCACTGAGTCAACAATATGCACTTTCACCCGGTCCGGGCTTTGACTTTATTGACAGAAAGAGGTTCAAAAGCATGTTATTATTTGTAAATATACATTTAAAACTACTAATTTATGGAGCTTTCCAAGCCAACAAAACTGTCCTGCCAAAATATATATTTTAAATCCTGGCGCTAACAAATGAAGGGATTCTGTTTGCAGAGAGACACTGAATGGCTTTCATTTTAAAATAGAAACGCTTGAATTTAAATTTCATATTTTGGTTGGAAAATAATTTAGACAAAAAAATGTAGACAAGTAGTGTTATTGTCTTTTAAAATATATACAAGCACACACTCCCAAAGACCCAAGTAAAAAAGGGGTTAAAGAAAAGGTCAGGAGAGACCAAGGTGTCCAACCAAAAGGTGGCTGAAGACATCATACATGCACTTATAAAGTTAATAATGTATTATAATTGAAGTTGTGCATATTTTTCACGAGACTGTATACGGAAAGCTGCATTGATTATTTTCAGACACATGAATTACAGGATGCCTGTGCAGCACTTGGTGTCACTTCAGAGCGTTCCATCAACCGACTGGAGGAGATGCTGAATTTCAAGGAGATTTACCCAAAGCTCTTTGGGAGGTGGGAAAGAAGGAACATGTTTAAAAGCATACGAGTAAATACAAATGTATTGAAATGTTGCTTGCTTTTCCAGGTGGTGTGTTGCACTTTGACTGTACACATGGAGTTGTGTACTCCGTGAACTTTCTCTTTTCGAAGAATCGGCCAGAGATCACGTCGATCGACATTTCAGATGTGGCAGGCTAGGTTTCACACTAGAACGCGACAGAAGATATTTCAGCCCCGTCAAAGCCAAACATACAGTAGACGGAGAAAGACACTTGAAGTGGATTCATAATCTCAGGTCTCCATAGCAACCTGTACAAGGAACAGGTCGGTTCACTGCATCACAAACAAAAAACAAACGACAGGTATGCACTCTGACGGGTTCCCTTCACACACAGACACAGAACATTTCAATCGTGAGCTGGCAGCATTTCTCTATTCTGTCTGCCAGATGAAGGAGGGACACTTTACGGACAGTTGGAGTTCTTATTAAATTGCATTATCACTTCCTCCAAAAAACTGGTGATCAGCCAATATAATATGGCAGGTTGGTGGGAAGGGTCCTGGAAAGGGCGCCGCCTGCCGACTCCATAGTTCTCCTGGGAGACTTCAACGCTCACGCCTCTATTGTGGACACGGCTGCTCGGGGCTGTGGCCGGAAGGTCATCGGTGCCTGTCGTGGCGGCAACCCGAGAACCCGGTGGTGGACACCGGGGGTGAGGGAAGCCGTCAAACTGAAGAAGGAGGCCTTTCGGGCCTGGCTGGCCCAGGGGTCTCCTGAAGCAGCTGACGGGTACCGGAGGGCCAGAAGGGCTGCAGCGCCGATGGTCGCGGAGGCTAAAACTCGGGCATGGGAGGAGTTCGGGGAAGCCATGGAGAAGGACTTTCGGTTGGCCTCAAGGAAGTTCTGGCAAACCATCCGACGGCTCAGGAAGGGAAAGCAGGGTCTACCCCAGGCTGTTCTCAGCAGGGGGGGGAACTGCTGACCTGGACTGGGGACATCGTCGGGCGGTGGAAAGAGCACTTAGAGGAACTCCTAAACCCGGCCAACATGTCCCCCGGAGAAGGGGCAGCCCCGGAAGACTTTGGGGTGGTTTCACCCATATCCCTGGGAGCGGTCGCTAAGATAGTCAAAAAGCTCCTTGGTGGCAAGGCGCCAGGGGTGGATGAGATCCGCCCTGAGATGCTGAAAGCGCTGGACATTGTTGGGCTGTCTTGGTTGACACGCCTTTTCAGTGTCGCATGGGGGTCGGGAACAGTGCCCATAGACTGGCAGACCGGGGTGGTGGTTCCCATCTTCAAGAAGGAGGACCGGAGAGTGTGCTCGAACTATCGTGGTATCACACTGCTCAGCCTCCCGGGAAAAGCTTATGCCAGGGTGCTGGAGAGGAGGCTCCGACCGCTTGTCGAACCTCAGATTCAAGACGAACAGTGCGGATTCCGTCCCGGTCGTGGAACAGTGGACCAGCTCTTTACCCTCGCAAGATTACTGGAGGGGTCCTGGGAGTTTGCCCAACCAGTTTACATGTGCTTTGTAGACCTGGAGAAGGCTTTCGACCGGGTCCCTCTGGGGTTTTTGTGGGGGGTGCTGCGGGAGTATGGGGTGCCGGACCCGTTGGCACGGGCCATCCGGTCTCTGTACGCCTGCAGTAGGAGCTGTGTTCGTCTCCTCGGTAGTAAGTCAGACACGTTCCCGGTGGGTGTTGGCCTCCGCCAGGGCTGCCCTTTATCACCGGTCCTGTTCGTGACCTTCATGGACAGGATATCTAGGCGCAGCCAGGGGGCGGAGAGGATCCGGTTCGGGAGTCTCGGGATCGCCTCTTTGCTGTTAGCGGATGATGTGGTCCTGTTTGCCTCCTCGGACCGTGACCTCCAGCATTCACTGGGGCGTTTTGCAGCCGAGTGCGAAGCGGCAGGGATGAGAGTTAGCTAAAATTGGAGGATTACCTTTAACTCATAACATACATTTCTGAAAATTATTAATCCAATGGGAACATCCATTGCCCTCGATGGACTGGCGGCCTGTCCAGGGTGTCCCCTGCCTTCGCCCTATGTCAGCTGGGATAGGCTCCAGCGCCCCCGCGACCCTAATGAGGATAAGCGGTATTGAAAATGGATGGATGGGAACATCCATTTTTCATTTTCAAGTTTACATTATTGTTTTAATGACGTTCTCCACAGGCTTCCATACTAAGATAACAAACAAATGCACCCTTGCACATAGCTGCCCCTCCCAGTGAGAACAGATGAAACTGGTGGAGCAAGTTGAAAAAGGAAACTCAGACCCGTCACCTGAGCCCTTATAACAGCCTCTTTACGCCGCCTCCGACAGTCTGGACAAGCAGCCTGAGCTTCAGGTCTGAGCTTCCTCACCTCGTACCTTGTTCCTTGTGCTGGAGATTCTCTGGACCTCTGAACCTTTTGACGGTAAGTTCTTGCAACTTCCCAATTTCTACACTAAACCGATTCTCACTGCTTTTGTCTGCATGTGTTTCCTTCACTCGATACCAGTAGTGAAAACTTCATTCTTTATTTTCACTTGTAAAATGAAACTAAAATGATACAATCAAACAAACCAAACACGGCTGTACTTTTGCTTTAATGCTACAAACTGCCGTTGAGTGTCACAGTGATTTTGTTCTGTGTATTATCTTTATAACTGTCACTTTTTAACTCTCAGTGCCTGAACAAATGATGTTCCGATGTTTTCACCAAGGCGGGATATTAAGGATATTAAGGTTGGTGTGATGTAACCGACTGGTGGTGTTTGTGTACTCTGCAGATGCAGCTGTCAGTGATGCTGATGTTGGCCCTGCCTGCTCTGTGCTCAGCCGGCACAAACAGCTGTGAGAAAGACGACGAACCAGGTAGATGGAAACTTTACTTGTGGTTCGCCCCACTTTGGCCCACTTTGGCTCACTTTGGCCCCAACAAATGTGTAACAAAATGGTTCATGCTGAGTTTTTATTGAAATAACAACTTTTTGTGACTCTTTCAAATAACAGAATAAAGAAAATTGCAATCATTTAATTGAACCAGATTGCTCCATCAGACAAAAACAAATAAAATGTGCAATCACTTTGTTAGAACAATGCAAATAAAATTATATCTGTGAAAAAAATATAATAATAGTTTTACTGAGTTTTACACTGCATATCTTTTCAAAACAACAATAACGTGCAACCGGTGCAAAACAAAATTAGTGCAGATATGTGTGAGCCATCACGTTTTATCAGTATTAGTGACTGCAATGAGCCGGCTTTCCACTACGAACTTTTTTAAAACGGGGTTGCAGGCTTGATATGTCCACTCTCTGGTCATGCTCAATGTTGAGCTTAAATCTATATTTAGTTTTGAGAGGCCACAGCAGAAAAGAGTGACACCTCTGAACTTGTCTGCCAGCTGAGGAAGGTGCTGGTCTCTGCCTTGAAGATGAAGATCTCATTCATTGAGCATTCCAAATATGTCACTGAAGATAGGCCAATTTCATCAGTTATGTATATGGCATCATGTATATGGCATCATGTATATGGCATCATGTATATGGCATCATGTATATGACGGATGTTTAACGTTGTAAAAAAAAAAAGTGAAAAACTTGCCTGCAAATTCACCCACTCGGCCCACCGAGCGTACCTGTGAAACGGCAGCTGAAAGCTCCCGTCTCCTCAGAGTGAGGAAAACAGTGGTGCTTTCAGGGGCCTTGTTTTTATGAAAATGACCACGCCGATAGCATCGTTCACAACCTCGTTAAGTTCACCTCTCTTCTGTCTTGCTGCTAGAGCTTCTGCGTATGACAGTGTGTCCAGTGCACATTTAGAGGGACCCTCTTTATCAGCGCCTGCTAGCCCTTCTTTTCCATGCCATGCGCACCATCTGTGCAGAAACACACAACTCTCCCATTTCATTGCATAAAGAGCTCATCAGCTGTTGCTCTGCCTGCAACGTACTTGCTAAACATCAAATCCTCAGTCGGTGACGCCGATGTGACAATGTCTTTATTGCCGTCAGTCGCCTCTTGTATGCCTGTCCTTTGTTCAGTGACTTGTTCCTCGAGATCCTTGGAAATGTCCCTTATCCGTCTTGCTACTGTGTCTTTGGACAGAGGGATAGGCTTTAATTTAGCGGCGCTAGTCTCATCAAGCATCGCTGAAACCACATCGAGGGCTGCGGGGAGTATGAGCTACTCGGCGATGGTGTCGTTTCTTGCACGGCGCAATTTTATATGCGACCTTGTGTGATGCCAGTGGTGCTTTGTTGGTTACTGATGCCTGAAAGAACTCCAGTGGCTTATTGACGTGAGTGGGGTGTAATGTCTCCACGTGTCTTTTTAATCTGTTGGGCTTCATACTGTCAGCTGCCAGTTTTCAGACATAAAACACAGACTGGTCTCGTCTCCAACTGCATTCACTGTGGAACCCAGAGCAAGACGGGCGTCGTCATAGTTTCTTGCTGCTTGTCTCGGATGTATCACCTGCGGTGGATTTTCTTTTCTTCATGTAGCTTAGCACACTAAGCTACCCGTGTGAGTCGCAAAGGATCTTTGACGTCGCGCATGCATGAATGTAACCTGTTAACGGTGTAACGTCAACATTTACACTGAAGTACTGGCATCTCGCCGTGTATTTATTAACCACTTAGTTTTATGTCTGTGTACTTTGTACTTTTGTTATATGTGAAGTTCTCAATAAACTTCTTGAAATAAAAAGGATATGCATTTCCCTCTAATAATGTTGTAATAACTCAAAAGGTCATTACACTTTTTTTTCCCTTAACCCTTTGGAGTCGATGGACTTACACAACGGTTATATTCATATCTCCGCGGTAAACCGGAGGATAAATATGGTTTGGATCCGCCCGGCAACGTAATCTGTGGTATCGTGTGTCCGTCATTATTTTAAAAAACAATTTCCAAAACACTTCGTCCACATGAGTAAAGGTTTGTTTTCACAAGAGATTTGAAGAATTTTAATAAATCTGACTTTCTGCTAAATTACCTCTTTACACTGTGCCTAAAGACAATGGTGCTCCATTATAAATATATGTTGAGTGTAGTAGTAGATAATAATAATCCATCCATTTCTTTTGTCCTTGTTGAGTAACTGCAGGCTTTTCTTGCCTCAGATCAAACTTCTCTGGAAATTACAGCTGCTGCCATCACTGTATTTGTGACAAGTGATTTTAAAATCATATAAATGGAAGCATTTAGTTTTTCACTCTTCATTGGCCAGGTTGTGTTTTGCCCTATAAATAATTATTCAAAAGTCATCTTTAAAAAGGATTATTTCCATTTACTACTGATGTAATTTGGTTTACACTTAAGCTTTGTTCCTATCTGCCTGTTTCCTTTCTTTTACACAGTCCTGTTGCTGGACCCGAGTCTGGAGGACAGGGTTCCTAATATCACTGACAACGGAACGCCAACTCAGGCTCTTCCAACTCATCTATCGGTTGGACAAAGTTTAGACTGTGATTCCTCGTTCAACATTGGTCAAACCAACCTGGAATGGCAGACATTTAATGGCTTTCTACCCCACGGATCAATCTCAATCTACAACGGATATGTTGGACGCAACGACTACGTTTGCCAATTCTTGTCCAGAGCTGGTTTCTACAACCCTGACATGGATGCAACTCCTTACTGCCACTACTCCTCTGGGGGGAAAGAGTATCTTGGCTCCCCATTTCAAATCCTGGTGAACAAAGATGACTTTGAGTTTATGGAATGGAAGGAAGCCACATATGGTTCAGTACCTCAGAATTCAGTCAACACTGTCGCCAACAATGTAGTGTATGTTGGGAAGAACAAGTATGGTCTTGGAAAGGTGGATACTAAAAATAAGGCCTTCTTTCTTCCCTGGAAAGGTTCTGAGTATTGGTACAATTACTACCAGGTCCTGACCTTTAGCAAAGATGTATACAGTGAGCACATTTCTGAAGTCAAGTATGAAACTGATGGGGTTAAACCCATTGCGATTCCTCCAGAGACCATGCGCAAGTCTGCGATCACCAACAAGGGTTGCCAGACAGTGACAGGGACAGCAGCCCTCTCAAAGACATACCAAGTGGAGCAAAGGTGGGACACCAGCTTTTCTATCACAGCGGGTGTCCAGACCAGCATCACTGCTGAAATCCCCATAATTGGCTCCGCAACTATCGGCTTTAGTATTGAGACGACCCTCCAGTTCACCATGGGGACAACTTATATTGAGTCCACCACCCACACTGTTTCTGTTCAGCACATCATCCCACCAAACGAGTCCTGTGTTGTCAGTATGGTGGGATTTGAGTACAGGGCAGAAATCCCTTACACCGCACGCCTCAGCCGCACCTACAGCAACGGGAAGACCTCATGGACGTCCATCACCGGGACCTACAAAGGTGTCCAAATGGGAGAAGTAATGGGTGTGGTGGATCGCTGTGAGTTTGTACCTGATCCCATGCCCTGTGCCTGAAAGAATGATCGAGGGTCATTGAGATTCAATACCTTGCATTTTGTATGTTGGATACGGGTAACAATGTAATGAAGTAAAAAATAAACCTGCTTTTGTTGCTTAATATATTCTTTAAGAATATAACTACTTGGCAGTTAACTATTTTTTCAGCTTCAACAGTTTTCCAAGCAACAGATTAAATTCATCTAAAATTGTAATTCAAAGTTCCATTGTTGCATATAAAATAAACTGACATGCAAACTAAATCTGTCTCAATCACTCAAATATTCAATCGGCATACACGTTGCGGTCAGGAACAGCAGCATGACCATATATATCTATATATATATAGATATATATGGTCATGCTTGTGTATATATATATATATATATATATATATATATATATATACATATATATATATATATATAAAAGAACTACAGATATGTGTGAATACATTGATCTCTTACTTCAGTGTTGTTAATGAAATATCCATTGATAAGAAACTTTAAAGGCATAAAATATGTTCAAAGTTTATGGTGTTTTTAATAGTTCACCTTCTCTGTGTTTTAAGTTCAATCTGGAGAGACCAGTCAGATAAAGAAAGAATAATTGTTTTGTTAAATGATATGTGATGATAAAGTCTCGCGCTTGGACTCTACATGGAGATTTGTAATTGAGGGCCATCGGCAACAAGATAAATCCCCCCTGGAGTCCAGACCTGGTGGTGGTGCTGATGAGGCTGAATGAATGATGCGTTGATAAAGCTGATGGATCTGTGAAGACTGGGCGGTGAACAGCAACATGAATGAACTGAAGGTAGAGAGACAGTCATATTTAAAACAAGACAGCTAATCATGTAATTGTTACGTTGTGCTTATTATAGGAAACCAGCTGATCTAAACAGCTGGTGTCATGAGCGGATGCGGGCGGCCACCGGTAACCAGTGAAGGTCGCGGAGGAGCGGAGGATTGTTTTGGTTGAAGACCAGTCGAGCAGCTGCATTCTGGATGAGCTGTAGAGGTCGAATGGCATTAGCAGGTAGACCTGAAGGAGGGAGTTGCAATAGTCCAGCCGTGAGATGACCAGAGCCTGTGCCGCCTTCTGAGTGAGAAGAGGTCGTATTCTCCTGATGTTGTACAGCATGTACCTACAGGAGCGTGTTATTGCGGTAATGTATTAGCTGCTCTGCACTGGCTCCCTGTAAAATCAAGAATCACATTTAAAATTCTTCTCACCTACAAAGCCTTGATTGGTGATGCACCATCATATCTTAAGGAGCTTGTAGTACCATATTGCCCCACTAGAGAGCTGCGCTCACTAAATGTGGGGCTACTTGTGGTTCCTAGAGTCCTAAAAAGTAGGATGGGAGCCAGAGCCTTCAGTTATCAAGCTCCTCTTTTATGGAACCAGCTTCCACTTTCAGTCCGGGAGGCAGACACAGTCACCTCATTCAAGAATAGACTTAAGACTTTCCTCTTTAATAGCCCTTATAGTTAGGGCTGAATCAGGTTTGCCCTGGTCCAGCCCCTTGATATGCTGCTATAGGCTTATAGGCTGCTGGGGGATGTTTTAGGATACACTGAGCACCTATCTCCTCTTCTCTCTCTCCTTATGGATACATTTACATCTCTCCATTGCACCTTATTAACTCTGCTTCCTCCCCAGAGTCTTTGTGACTTCACGTCTCATAGGGTCCATTGGACCTGGAGGTGTCTGATGCCTGGTGAACCGGACTCCCATTGGCCCTGCTGATGCCCCGCCCCCCCTCCTCTCTACCTCCTTCTGTTTCATGGATTAGAGTTCCATTCATACATTGTCATATTCATGTAATGTGTTTATGTAACTTTGTAACTCTGTTCATTCTGTACACATGACATCTATTGCTTCTGTCCATCTGGGGAGAGGGATCCTCCTCTGTTGCTCTCCTGAAGGTTTCTTCCCTTTTTTCCCTGTGAAAGGTTATTTTTGGGGAGTTGTTCCTGATCCGATGTGAGGTCAAAGGTCAGGGATCCATGGGAAAGATGGTGACTGAGGCCATGACCAGTACAGCTTCTGTGCAGATCACCGCTCCGCCAAACAGCTCCTGCATGGTTAAGATGGTGGCGTACAAGTATAAACTGGACATCCCGTTCACGGCGAGCCTCAGACGCACCTACGCCAACGGGGAGGTCCGCATCACGTCCGTCACAAACTTGTTCTTCCCAACATACACTTCTTTGTTGGAGACGGTCTTGACTGAATCCTGAGGTACTGAACCATATGAGCCTTCCTTCCATTCCATAAACTCAGTCATCTTTGTTCACCAGGATTTGAAATGGTGATCCAATATACGAATATCCCCTAGAGGCGTAGTCAGTAAGGAGTTGGATCCATGTCAGGGTTGTAGAAGCCAGCGTTGGACCAGAATTGGCAAACGTAGTCGGTGCGTCCAACATATCCGTTGTAGATTGAGATTGATCCGTGGGGTAGAAAGCCATTAAATGTCTGCCATTCCAGGTTGGTTTGACCAATGTTGAACGAGGAATCACAGTCCAAACTTTGCCTGAGTTGGCGTTCCGTTGTCAGTGATATTAGGAACCCTGTCCTCCAGACTCGGGTCCAGCAACAGGACTGTGTAAAAGAAAGGAAACAGGCAGATAGGAACAAAGCTTAAGTGTAAACCAAATTACATCAGTAGTAAATGGAAATAATCCTTTTTAAAGATGACTTTTGAATAATTATTTATAGGGCAAAACACAACCTGGCCAATGAAGAGTGAAAAACTAAATGCTTCCATTTATATGATTTTAAAATCACTTGTCACAAATACAGTGATGGCAGCAGCTGTAATTTCCAGAGAAGTTTGATCTGAGGCAAGAAAAGCCTGCAGTTACTCAACAAGGACAAAAGAAATGGATGGATTATTATTATCTACTACTACACTCAACATATATTTATAATGGAGCACCATTGTCTTTAGGCACAGGAGGTAATTCGGCCTCAAAGCTAAAAAGTTGGGTTAGGGTTATTATTAAAATTCTTCAAATCTCTTAATTAAAATCATTTTGACACGGCTGAAGAACCAATTCTGGGAAATATCTCAGATATCCAGCAGGTGGCAGTGAAGGATCACTAATTGCTCACCACACAGCAGTGCAGTAATGCTCAAACATGAAATTATTACATATATATCACCAAAGTTCATCCACACACGTCAATTTGAATGTAGAAATACTTAAACATACTCGTCTTGTACTTAAACTGGTGTCGTGATATTTGTGTTTCTTGAAGGCCAAGAAACACTTGTGTGTGTGTCTTTAAGAACAAGGTGATTAAATCTTTATTATGGTTTGGATTTCTCAAAGTTCATTAGTTGTTGTTTGGAAGGACCGGCGACATCAGAACCCTGAAGGTCATCGATCCGGGACGATAGCTTGGAGGACGGAGGGAGCTGATAAGTCTTATCACTGTTTTTTATTTTCTTCACGTTAATAATCCTGAATCATATCATGCAATTGTTTTATAATGGGGGGGGGGGGAGATCAGCACAAACACAATGGCTGTAAATAATAGATAATAGACTTCTTACGATTTTATTTTCATCAACTTTATCTTGTTAAAGCAAGACGCTAAAAGGCAAAATCATAATTATTTTGGTCTACTTTTCAGTCAAGAGGAAAGAAAACATCCAAAATACACATTTAGGTGTTCATTCATATCTTTTTTCTGAAGGTTTTTACAGGTTTGTTCTCACAGTATATTATGAACATTTTATGACTAAAAACATGGAGAATTGTTGTGTATTTGTGTAGCTGTTCAACAAATTGAAAGAATAATTTTGAAGCTGGCTTTATCCAATGTTTAGATAATAATAAAAAGGATAATGCCTAATTTGCATACAGTATATGAACATATTTTTTCAGAAAACCTGTAACTGTAAATAATTAAATTTCATGGTGAGATCTGTGAGTTATATCTTTCCATACCGAACCTCAACCATCTCGCATGAGTTTTGCAACTCGTGGGTCTTCTAAGGATAATTTATCATACGGGTAGATGAAATCAAGCATTCTGATTGGTTGAGAGTGAGTTACGGGGTGTACTGTATTGAGCCAGAATGTCCTGTACACCTGTACATTCATCTGAGCGTTCCATATCAGTGAAACTCAAAATAAAAGGTAGATTTTGCTCGACCGTTACTTGTCATTTCAAGATTTGACAGTTTTGTGTAAACTTTGATATTTTGGGGGGAATGACTTTTGGTGGTTAGCCAAAGAGGATAATTCAGGTCATGCTACCATTACATTACATTACATTTCATGTCATTTAGCTGACGCTTTTATCCAAAGCGACTTACAATAAGTACATTAAACCATGAGTCCAAACTCAGAAGCAAGTACAATTTCTTCAATAACGTTAAACTACAAAGTGCTATCAGTAAGAGACATTTAAGTGCTACTAAAGTGCTACTACGGCTCTACCTTCCCTATTCAAGGTATAGTCGAAAAATATGTGTTTTTAGTTACCATAGATACCATAGATACATGAATCCCAAAGCTCCCTTCAAAGCTACTGGGCACCAAATCTAAATGAAAGACAGCGTTGGAGTGATAATAATAATAATAACAATAATAATAATAATACTTCAACACCGGCCAAGAGAGCAAGAGTGGTGAGAAGTGATGTCATCAGAGACGAAGGGGACATGAGAAACGTTTTCCACAATGCACAATTAATGGAGATATCCAAATCAACGTGAACAAACGTTAACAACTAATCTTAGTCTATCGAGTCCCAAGTCACTCGTAACTTTAGTTTATTAAGTTTAAACAACTTAGGCTATTTAGGTTATGTTTAATAACCTAACGTTGTTATACCCATTGCCCACGAAGCATTTGTGATTAATTTAGAATGTTTAGGCCTAATGGTTGAATTACACAAGTGTCCCATTGTCATGTTTGTTATTTTAATGGCAACTTTTATAAAATGAGCAATGTGAATGAATGAGATCTAGCTAGGCTAACAATCGTAATGTTCCCAATGCTGTTTAAACAACATTGAAATGCATTGAAAATGCGATAAACAACGTTTGGTGGCTACAACTATTCATAATGTTGCAGGCAACCGTATTATAAAAGCAATAAGGTCCTCAAGGCAGGACTGTATCGTCAATAATGCTGCTACATGTCGGGCCTAACAACACCCTTGAACATTATTGACAATAGACTACTGCCTCTTGTATTTTATATATTTTATTGCTTAATTAACATGTAAATGCTATTGCACATTTCCTTTTTTATTAATTTCCTTTTCTAAAGTAACCAAAATACTGGAGACCGAGTCTCTTAAATTAAAACTTTCGGGAAGAAGACCCTCCAAGGACCTTTCCAAACCTCTCTATGTGTGAGGTCCCAAGGTTGGCATGTATGGGACTGCAGTATTATCCACATTATCCCCTCTAAACCTTCAGTGACATCATTTTCCAAAATTCTGTTGTTTTCAACAGAAACATGTCCCCATAAATTCTGAAATTCTCCACTGCTATGCTGACGACACCCTGACATTCTGTCCGTTCTCCCCATCTGGCTGGAGGCATGCGTCACTGGTAATGGATGTCAAGTGAACTTCCACCTGGAGAAGACGGGGCATGTGCAGACCTTCCATCTCACATGCACAGCAGCTGCATCACATATCAAACATGAATCCATCTTGACCGGACCGATCCTTTGAGGAGCTCCTGAGTGGCTTTTGATTGTTTGTTCTAAACAACAATAGCAGCTTCTAATAAATAGGTGAGCTTAGATGCTCCGATAGCATCAGTTCTATGAGAACTGAAGTGTATTTATTCATTTAAAGGAGAGCAAAGAACTGCACTGAAGGTTTTCCCTCTCCTCCCGACGGGCTTCAGAGTTGCCAAGTATTTTTTTTAAAGCCGCCATTTTCCAAACAGTTTCTGATGATTGCATATGGTTCTCACCATGGTGTCCATCAACATTCATATCAACAAGCTGGTGCCAACTCTCTATGGAAGAGACGCTCCTACAAACGACGCCTTGCTCTTGATTCTACGGAGGTTCAATATTCTTATTGTAAGTCTGTTTAGCCTGACGCGCCATAGATTACCATTATTACTAGATTACCATTGAGTAATGGAATCCAGTCTGTACATTTAATAGTTGATGGTGGACAGACTCGGACAGTAATTGTCTTTTGACAGAAATCACAGATTCAGATTTTTCAAATATGATTATATTATTGGCCAAAAAATATATAATCCACGCACAAAATGAAATGGGAATCTAAATATTTGCAGAGAAAGTTATAGACAAACAAACGGAGATGAAAAGTAGCTTTTTAGGGAACATGAATCCCATCTTGGTTTGAGAAAGACTCCGACAGCTGTTTCTGTTTATCGGTCAATGTCAGGCAGTGAACGTGCGCAATCTTCTTTATGGTTCAGCCATAAACCAGTACACATAAACCAGTACACATGAACCAGTACATATAAACCTGGAGGGGACTGGCTGTGTGGACTCAGTGGGCAGCGACTGTAAGGGTGAGTTCAGTCTCTTTTCACCATCAGTCAATCAGACTGGATTATGATTGAAGTGGCAATAATCTCCAGTAATCAATTTGTGTTCTTACATCATTTTATATATTTTTTGTTTTGTTTTGTAAAGATGCGTCAAGTAAAGACTTGGGTTTCATTAAATGTATTTTTAATGTGGTAAATATTTACTATACTTTACCATCTAATGATCAAAAAAAGATAAATTATAGTTAATCCGATAATAATGTATTCTATTATTATTCTCATTATTTGTTACTATACTAAATAAAGGATTCAAAAGTAGTATCTATAGTGAAATGCAAAGCTTCTGCAAAAACACAAGTGGACTAAGGATTACAAGAATAAATAAAGATAAAAAAGACAAGAAAAACCAAAGAGGCCACTTGAATGTCTTCAATTCAGTTCTTGTATACACATATTGAGTGTATTACATTACATTACATTACATTACATATTGAATGTATTACATTACATTACATTACATATTGAGTGTAAACGAAGCCTTTCGGGTTTTCATCTGCAGATGAAGCTGTCAGTGTTGCTGCTGCCGGCCCTGCTGGCTCTGGCCTCGGCCGGTCTGCAGGACATCGTGAAGAAGAGCTCTCAGCACAGAAAAGGTATATAGTTCATATTTCGTCACTGGTGTTGAGTCCTCTGAGTCTTGCTAAGCGAATCTTACAAGTTTTTTATTTTAATAGCATTTGATGAAAAGTGCCGTGTGGTTATAGCCCTAAAGTTTCCGTTTGTCTCTTTTCCACAGTTTCCTTACTGAACCCCGAGCTGGAGGGTCGGGTGCCCGAACCGACGGGTGACAAAGGGGTGTCGGGTCCCCTGACTCCAGCCGACCTGGAGCACCAGCAGGATCTACCTTCCTCCTTTGTTTTCGGCGAGAACGTTAACCTGGAGTGGCTGACCTGGGCCGGCTCCGTGCCCAGCGGCGCTGTCGCGATCTACAACGGCTACACCGAGCGCACCGACTACGTCTGCAAGTACAAGTGCGAGGCCGGCTTCTACAACCCGAGCCTGGGCCCCTACTGCCGCTACCCCTACGGAGACGGCGAGTACTACGCCCCCGAGTTCGAGATCCTGGCCAACAAAGACAACTTTGAGTTCCTGGAGTGGAAGGAAGGTTCCTACGGTTCAGTGCCCCAATATTCAGTCAGGACCTGCCCGGGTGTAGGCATCTACGTGGGGAAGAACAAGTACGGCCTCGGGAAGGTCGTTCCTCAGTTTGAAGCCTTCTTCCTGCCCTGGGAAGGCGACGAGTATTGGTACAAGAAGTACCAGGTCCTGACCATCAACAGGGACGCCTATAGCCAGCACATCACCGACGTCAAGTACGCCATCGACGATGTCGCCATCTTCCAGTATCCTCCGGAGACCATGCGCATCTCCGGGCTCACCAATAACGAGTGCCAGACGGTGGTGAAGACAGTCACCATCTCAAAGACCTCGGAGGTGGAGACCACCTGGAGCATCGGCCGAGCCACCATGCTGGGCATCGCTGGCAGCATCTCGGCTAAAATCCCCTTCATCGGCTCCGGGGGCATTGAGCTGAGCGGCGAGAAGACGCTGCAGTTCTCCAGGGGAACCACCGTGGTGGAGTCGGTCAGCCACTCCGTGTCCGTGGAGCTCACCGTCCCCCCGAACCACTCCTGCAGGGTCCGCATGGAGGGGCGCAAGATCAAAGCCGACATCCCTTACACCGCTCGCCTCAGCCGGACCTACCGCAACGGAGAGACCCAGTGGACCTCCATCTCGGGGACGTACGACGGAGTCCAGATCGGAGAAGTCCGGGCCGTAGTGGACCGCTGTGAACCCGTACCGGATGCCGTGCCATGCACCTGAAAGACTGATGGAGAAACAGATCTTTTGGACATCTGATGAGCAAATGATGCATAACAATAAAAAATAATAATGTCAAACGCATGTTGTGTTTAAATGTAAAATATATTTTGGCTGCTAAAAGACATGTTAAAAATACATTAAAAAAATAATAAAAATCATATGGCACTTTTTTCTTCATTTCAATTCTGTATATATTGTCATCAAAGCAGGTACATTTTTACTTAAATATTTTTTTTATCATTCAGGTGAATATATTTTCCAAAGATCAAGACAGCTGGAGTAACTTTTCCATATAAAATAATTAATACATAATAAATTATGTGTAATGTAATTTTGAGTGCTGGACTTTTACATTAAATTCAAACTATTAGTTTGTGATAATGATATTCTTATAATTTTTATTACTTAACATATTAACCAATTTCATAGAACACAATTTCATAATTACAGGGCAATAAAAGACATTTAAACAGATGTAGGGTTTTAATTAATTGGCACAAAAGATAATGCTTAAAATGAATAAAATGAAAAAATCAAGTGAAGATGGGAAGAAAATAAATTCACGATACAAAAGAAATAATAAAAGTGGATAGCTTCACAATAGGTTAAAATTGCCAGTTTTACGCATTTAATAGGCCTAACACATCTTTTTGCAACGTTTTTTATGCATATTTATACATTTATACACATATTTATACTATTCTTCTGAAGTTAAATCCTCATGAAGCCAGTTTGAACGTCTCCAATCTTCAGGGATTTTGCAGTCTTTGGATTTTTTTCAATGAAACTTTTAAAACAATATTTATAAGAAGAAAAACGACCAAATAACATGCAAAGAGTTAGTTTTTATATATATATATAAATATATATATATATATGTGTATATATATATGTGTATATATATGTGCATATATATAATATGTATATATATATATATATACTGTATATAATATGTATATATATATATAATATGTATATATATATATATATATATATATATATATATATATGCGTATACACGTATATATATATATATATATATATATATATACGTGAACTTCTGTTGGGTTCTCCATTGTGAGCACGTTAGCATGCCGTTGTTAGCATTTAGCTCAAAGCCTGTGGATTGTTCATTGGTACAGTTTGACCTTGTAGTTCACTTCCTGTTGGACGAAACGATGCAACTTGAGAAGGAAGACATTGAACATTATTCAAACTCTTTCCTCATGAGAGACGTGTTGTTTCACAATATAATACGAGACGCACAACCAGCATCACGGATCTGAATGGTTCCCCCGGTTCTCCCCGGTTCCCCCCCGGCCGGCTGCAGGCCGTGAATTCACTCATTCAGACTGAAACCAGTGCATTGATAATAACTCTCTGTCTCAAGGTCGCCGGCTGGCCGTGACCTCGGCGATAAGCAGAACAACGTTTTAATCTCGGCAGCCGGCGTCGTTACGTAACGGGGCCCTTCTTAATCAATGACCCACTATAGCGGGGATCGGATCGCCGTGTTCCAGCTTATCTAAGCGTGCAGTATCTCGCCATCAATGGACAAAGAGCGCCGCAGCACTTTGGACTCCAGAACCAGGACGTTTAATGCAGGGATCAATAAAGAACCCTGTTATCGTGACCACATGAATGGGCTCTTTACAGCCAAGGACAAAGTAGGGCAGGAGTCTACAAAGTATAAAATAAGACCGTTATCTAAACCAATCAAATGATTCGTACGACTTGCTTCTCGACCGATCGCTCACGAATCATAACTGTCAGATGCACTATCGATGGTTCTGACCCGGTCGATGGAGCCCCGTCTTCTCTTTTTAGAGACGGGGCGGACTGAACCATTGTGAGCCTTTAAAAGGGGGGAGAGGACCCCTCCACTGAGTTCAGTCTCAACCAATTTCATTCAGACAATTTTAAATCATTTAATGACGCACATTGTTCAGAATAAAGAAATCGTTAAACAAGCCGAACGGATATTTTGAAAAACAATCGATTCCAAAGTAACTTTACTGGATTTAAGTTAAATTAAACTATACAAACCTACTACTACTACTACTACTACTATTATTGTTATCTTCTTTAATGTTTAAAATAGCTATTATAAAGATAACTCTGTTTTTGTTTTGCTTTCAGAGAAGTTATGTAAAGGATAACAAATTAACATAAAACTGATATATTATGAATCAAGAAAAACAGCCTCATTTAATTAATTAACATGTATTTTTAATAATGAGCCTGAGAAGAGGAACAGTTCTTTTTTTTTTAACCCATAAAGGAACAAATAGTCTTTAAAATCATCTGAAAACATGGAAAGATCTGCTATAAATGGTAATGAATGTTATTTTCTCTGAGCATGAACTACAGGTGCGTCTAAATATTATTATGGAGCCCCTCGGCTCTCTGTGTTGATCTATTTATGAGAAGTGGGTCATGAAGGTCACCGCCTCGGTTTCCTCCGTCCTCGAGCAAGGCATCGAACCCCAAACACGTCCACGTCTTTATTTAAATATGATATTCTCCTGAAGCTGAGGCGTCTCTCCGGTTTATTGGGGCCATAAGTCTGAAGCGAGGTTTGAAAAGCCGGCGTCGGCGTCGGGCGGCGTCACTGCAGGAGAAGCTGACGAAGGTAAAAGATGAAACTTTTCAGTCTGATTGTTTTCCTGCAGCGCGTCAAATTAATTTACCACCAGAATCAACAATAAATCAATCTAAGATGTTCAAATCTGGTTCATTTTGTTTTGTTTAATAAGTAATTAGTCATTAAAGTAATAATACATGAATGGGCATACAGTTAATCATAATATGTTAATTGCCTAAATTATTATTATTTTTTTATTTTTATTTACGTGAAGCGAGTCAATTTGTCATGTTGTTTAATATTTAATATTTGCGATGTGTTTTTATCGTATCACGTAAAAAAAATTCTACTTAAAAATAAAGATAAT
Organism: Cyclopterus lumpus; assembly: GCF_009769545.1. Classification (NCBI taxonomy): domain Eukaryota; kingdom Metazoa; phylum Chordata; class Actinopteri; order Perciformes; family Cyclopteridae; genus Cyclopterus; species Cyclopterus lumpus. The sequence goes on from NC_046974.1 coordinate 2,104,052, forward strand.
TATGCAACTTCATCATGTTAAGGAAAGAAAATACCCAAATTCTAGTGTTTTCAACAAAATGCATATTAAACTTCATACTTTTTTCCTCAATTAAACATTTAATAATGTGTTAAATATTGTTTACCTCTCAACCGTAAATACAGATTGTTTAACATAGAACACATTTTATTAAAAATATAAACTCAAAGGTTTTTACAGACTTTAATGTCTTTTTAAAGGAGCATTATTAATGTCTAACCTTTACTGACCTCTGCAGGCCACCTGGAGCAACTGCAGCCTCATCATCTGCTCTCTGTACGTGGCCCATCAGCTCCAGCTTCACATAAACAAACATGACATTTTAACAAAGATAATGCACTCATTATGCTCTATTCATCAGGCCAGTCGCACTGCCCGTAAACAAACAAACAATAAGGTAAAAACACAGATGTAACCAATAACCTCATGAATTGTTGTATTGTAATAATTGTGGGAATGAGTCATGATTTATTTAGAAAGCTAAAAACAAGTTGAACTGATTTTTGTCTTTAAAAAAACCTTTTAAAATGTATTTTCAAGACCATTTGTTGTTCATTGTGTCATTGCATCCCGACAGCGATCAATAAATCAAATATAATAACTAAAGAAACTTTAATAAACCTGCCGGATCTTTTTTAATTGGTCCAGAATGTGAATGTTTTGGAGTGAGGCCTGATGGGATGTCACTGATGATGTCACTGATGATGTCACTCTTGACTTGTGTTTACTCCCCTGGGACCAGATGAGCTGGCGTGTCGCGGTCGTCGTCCTGCTGCTGCTCGACGGCGTCCAGCTGCAGGACGGTGAGTCACATCTGGACCGCTCGGAACAGTCTTACTGGAGGGATGTCTGCTGCTCTTTCAAAATAAAAGCCTTTTAAAAAACAGCGTTTACAAAGCTCTAGAGCATAGACGTACATGACGTCCATGCAGGTGAACGTTTAAGTAAATAAAAGGCAACAAAGAAAAACATGGCATAAAAAAGGTCACGAACACAGCAAAAACAACACAAACAACAGAAAAGAAAACAAACAAATAAATGACACAAAATGAGGGGAACAAAAGAACTGCGTAAAAGGACATAAAAGGACGACATCGCCTAAAAGCAATTCTATAAAAAAGGGTTTTAAGAAGTGATTTAAAAGAAGTGGCTGATTCTGTGAGCCTCATCTCCTCATCCACCTTCTGAGCATTATGAATTAAAAAACGTGATATATTATAATAACTAGAAGGACCAAACATTAACAGAAGTGTACCCGGCCTGTGACGATCATCTTACGTCTCACGGAAAGTTACTCTTCGATTCTTTCGTTCCGATTGCATTGCTGTTCTTAGCATGAATACGGTCTTTTCAAAATAAACTTCTGTCCCCACAGGAAACAACCTGGTTAAGTTTAGGCCACGAAAAGACTTAGTTAGGTCGTTTTGGGTTAAAATAACTACATAAGTACAAAGGTTACGCTACAAATAAACCAATGCGGGAACCAACGGGCCGAAAGACCAACGTCGGCTCACGGCCTTTGAGCAAGATGAGAGTCTGCTTTTATTTAGAACTCTTTGTCTCGTGAGGTTTTGGTCAATAACTTGTATCCAAACCCGTTTTCTGTGGTTCCAGAGCCGCGGTTGAACCCCACGCTGGAAGATGTTGTCCCTTCCCGGGAAGTCATCCGACCTCCTGACATCAGAGAGGTCCCAGAAACCGAGACGACCTCGCGGTCCCCGCCCATGTTCGGTGAGCATGCCAACCTCAAGTGGGCGACGTGGAGCGGCCGCCTCCCGAACGGCGCCGTCGCCGTCTTCAACGGCTACGCCGAACGCACGGACTACGTGTGCAAGGTCAACTGCGAGGCCGGCTTCTACTCGCCCGGCAAAGGGGACTTCTGCCGGTACCCGTACGCCGACAAAGAGTACGCGTCCTCCAAGTTTGAAATGCTGGTCAACGTGGACCACTTTGAGTTCCTGGAGTGGGTCGAAGGTTCCTACGGGTCGGTCCCGAGCTATGCCGTCAAAACCTGCCCCGAAACGGACATCTTTGTGGGCAAGAACAAGTATGGTCTCGGCAAAGTGGTGACCCGGCACGAGGCCTTCTTCCTCCCCTGGGAGGGCGACGAGTACTGGTACAAGAGCTACCAGGTCCTGGCCGTCAACAGAGACGGCTACAGCCAGCACATCTCCCACGTGGAGTACGGCATCGACCAGATGGAGCTCTTCCACCATCCTCCCGAGGCCCTGCAGCTCGCCAAAGTCACCAACCTGGAGTGCAGGGACGTGCAGAAGACGGTGAGACTGGAGAAGACCAGCTCGGTGGAGAAGACCTGGGACATCGGCAGGGAGACCCGCAACGGCTCCGTGTCCACCATGAAGGCCAAGGTGCCCATCCTCGGCCCGGGCGACGTGGACTTCACCAAGGAGCAGACGGTGACCTTCTCGGAGGGCACCAGCGTGGTGGAGTCCGTGGGTCACTCCGTCGCCGTGGAGCTGCTGGTGCCGCCCAACCACTGGTGCGCCGTGAGGATGGACGGCAGGAAGATGACGGCCGACATCCCGTTCACCGGCCGGCTGAGCAGGACCAACCGCGACGGAGACACCCGCTGGACGTACATCACAGGCGTCTACGACGGCGTGAGCGTGGGCGAGATCAACGCCGTGGTGGAGCGGTGCCGGCCGGTGGCGGACGCCGTTCCCTGCCCCCCAACTCAAGACTGAGGATCAGTCTGCTGGACTTAAACAGTTTAATAAAACTCTTGTTTTCAAAATAAAATACAATCTTGAATTTAAAGGCGTTTCTTTGTATTTTTTAGGACAGTTACTTAATTCTTACATTTTTTAATCTCTTGAAGTATTAATATTAGTAGTAGACTTAAATAATACACATGTCACTTTTACTAAAACTGTAACATTACATACACTTTACAATTGCACTTATCTTACACTGTACATTTTATTCTATGTCTCGTCTGCACTTTGTTGATTGTTTATTTGTTGTCTACTGTTGTTGTTTGTTATGTTTAACGTCCTATGTTGCACCACCCACCACGCTAAGTTCCTTGTAGGTGTGAACCTACTTGGCTAATAAAAATATTTCTGATTCTGAACATATTACAGGGCATCATTAAACAAAACGTATTACTTATTAAATGATTTATTTATTGTAGTACTTAGTTACAAGCCTGCATTTTATAAACCCCTTGAAGTAAATGTGTGTAAAGATATGGCATCAATATTTTATCAGAACATTGAAATCAAATATTAATAAATATTTACAGGGCAATATCAAACTGAAAAGTATTGAATAATAAAACCAACTTGTTAAATCATTGGATTTATTTAATTATTTGTACACAATATTTATATAATTCAGTCACTCAACATGTATCATTAAACCATGCAAATATGCATATTATTATTAATAATTCTGCATATAACCTTTGATGCTAGTTAAGTATTTTTTTGTTTTGTTTCTTTCTATTACGTCATCTCACATTGTTATTGCTTCTATTGTTAGTTTTTACCATGTAAAGTTCCTTTTAAAGCACTATTAAAAAATAAATATTATTATTATTATAGTGGTGGTGAAAAGTTGGTTATTTTTTATATACTATTTACCACTTCAGTGACGAGAAAACAAATACATACAGTATATTTGTATATTTGGACCAACACCACCAAGGCCAAATTAATTGCTGATAACAAACTGAACTCTGACCCTGAGAAGACGCAGTGTTTATGTAAATAATTGTAATAATAACAATTATTATTATAGTAATAATATTTATTATCATAATAATATTTATTCTTATTGTAATAATATTTATCATAATAATATTTATTCTTATTGTAATAATTATAATATAATTATTATTATAATAATATTTATAATTATTATAATAATAGTTATTATTATAATATGTATAATTATAATATTTTTATAAATTATAATGATAATAATAATATAGTGTAGTTACCAGTGCCCACCCTAAGGGGGTGCTGTCGTCCAGCAGGAGGAGGCCACCTGGACACTGGTTGTTTTTGTGGATCGTTGACAGTGTGAGCCGGTCACGTGACCTCGTGAGCGTCGCTTCTATTTCAACACAACTCTCACCGTGTGTGTGCGTGTGCGTGTGCGTCAATGAGTCTGAACACGTGAGCAGTGTTGAATCCACTTCCGGGTTCATGGTGTGCTCTGGCTTAAGTCACGCGCTCTCTCTGAATGAGCCGGTCCGAACGAGCCTCCGCTTCCGGTACTTTTCGTCGTTATTTGACTTTTTACTTCCGGAAGCTGTTGAGTTTTGTCCCAATGCGGCGACTTCTAACGAGACTCGTGAACCGGGTTCTGCTGGGGGTCCCGTTGAGTCCTGCGACGGCCATCGAGACCCGGATACACACGAAAGGCCGACGGAGGCTGGTGAGTGTGACCCCTCTCGCGCGCTGTGCATTGTGGGTATTGTGGGCCGTTTTAGATTTACACCATTAAAAAATATGTCGGTTTAGAGCTGATTTGCTGTTTTGGGCAAACTATCCATCCCATAATATACATTTGAATATATGTTCTGGATCCGTCTCTTATTACTCTTAAATTCGGCATACAGTTCATTCAAATTAAGAGCTGGTGGATATCAAATGGAGTATGGACGCGTGTCCTCTTCCTGTTTACTGGTGTCACGTGACCCGGTGACGTCAGCACCATCAGTACCAGGCACGTCTGCTCATGTCTTCTCTTAGAAGAACATTTGGTGTACAAACAGTAATATATATATACACACACATAACTTATATGGGTGTTAGGGTGGGGTTATAATAAATATATATAACATATAAATATATATAACATATATGGGTGTTAGGGTGGGGTTATAATAAATATATATAAATATGTATAACATATATGGGTGTTAGGGTGGGGTTATAATAAATATATATAAATATGTATAACATATATGGGTGTTAGGGTGGGGTTATAATAAATATATATAACATAAATGTATATATAATAGGTTTTTAAAGTGTATTCAAGATGCAGAAATATATAAGCGAGTTAAAGAGAGACCGTAAAAGATGATAATGATTGTGTGTGTGTGTATATGTGTATATATATATATTTATTTGTATATTTATATACTGTGTGTGTGTAACAGGTGGTGGGGCTGGGCAACCCGGGGATGGAGGGTACCAGACACAGCGTCGGCATGGCGGTGCTCGGCGCGCTCGCCGCTCGCCTCGGCGTGGCCGACCGTTGGCGCGGCGACAAGCACGTGTCCGGTGAGGTCATCGTGTCGGAGGTGGACCGGACGCACGTGGTGCTGCTCCGCCCCCGGCTGCTCATGAACATCAACGGCGTGTCGGTGGCCAAGGCGGGTGAGCTCACCGCCTCTACTTTATTACTCTATTACTCTACTTTATCACTCTACTTTATTACTCTACTTTATTACTCTATTACTCTACTTTATCACTCTACTTTATTACTCGATTACTCTACTTTATCACTCTACTTTATTACTCTACTTTATCACTCTACTTTATTACTCTACTTTATTACTCTATTACTCTACTTTATCACTCTACTTTATTACTCGATTACTCTACTTTATTACTCTACTTTATTACTCTACTTCATCACTCTACTTTATTACTCTATTACTCTACTTTATTACTCTACTTTATTACTCTACTTTATTACTCTACTTTATTACTCTACTTCATCACTCTACTTTATTACTCTATTACTCTACTTTATCACTCTACTTTATTACTCTACTTTATTACTCTATTACTCTACTTTATCACTCTACTTTATTACTCTATTACTCTACTTTATCACTCTACTTTATTACTCTACTTTATTACTCTATTACTCTACTTTATCACTCTACTTTATTACTCTATTACTCTACTTCATCACTCTACTTTATTACTCTATTACTCTACTTTATCACTCTACTTTATTACTCTATTACTCTACTTTATCACTCTACTTTATTACTCGATTACTCTACTTTATCACTCTACTTTATTACTCTACTTTATTACTCGATTACTCTACTTTATTACTCGATTACTCTACTTTATTACTCTACTTTATTACTTTACTTTATTACTCTACTTCATCACTCTACTTTATTACTCTACTTTATTACTCTACTTTATTACTCTATTACTCTACTTTATCACTCTACTTTATCACTCTACTTTATTACTCTACTTTATTACTCTATTACTCTACTTTATCACTCTACTTTATTACTCTATTACTCTACTTTATTACTCTACTTTATCACTCTACTTTATTACTCTATTACTCTACTTTATCACTCTACTTTATTACTCGATTACTCTACTTTATTACTCTACTTTATTACTCTACTTTATTACTCTACTTCATCACTCTACTTTATTACTCTATTACTCTACTTTATCACTCTACTTTATTACTCTACTTTATTACTCTATTACTCTACTTTATCACTCTACTTTATTACTCTATTACTCTACTTTATCACTCTACTTTATTACTCTACTTTATTACTCTATTACTCTACTTTATCACTCTACTTTATTACTCTATTACTCTACTTCATCACTCTACTTTATTACTCTACTTTATCACTCTACTTTATTACTCTACTTTATTACTCTATTACTCTACTTTATCACTCTACTTTATTACTCGATTACTCTACTTTATTACTCTACTTTATCATTCTACTTAATTACTTTATTACTCTACTTCATTACTCTACTTTATCACTCTACTTTATTACTTTACTTTATTACTTTACTTTATTACTCTACTCCATTACTTTACTTTATTACTTTACTTCATTACTTTACTTTATTACTCTACTTCATTACTTTACTTTATTACTCTACTTCATTACTCTATTTTATTACTCTACTTTATTACTCTATTTTATTACTCTATTACTCTACTTTATCACTCTACTTTATCACTCTACTTTATCACTCTACTTTATCACTCTACTTTATCACTCTACTTTATTACTCTACTTTATTACTCGATTACTCTACTTTATTACTCTACTTCATCACTCTACTTTATTACTCTATTACTCTACTTTATCACTCTACTTTATTACTCTATTACTCTACTTTATCACTCTACTTTATTACTCTATTACTCTACTTTATCACTCTACTTTATTACTCTACTTTATTACTCTATTACTCTACTTTATCACTCTACTTTATTACTCTATTACTCTACTTCATCACTCTACTTTATTACTCTATTACTCTACTTTATCACTCTACTTTATTACTCTACTTTATTACTCTATTACTCTACTTTATCACTCTACTTTATTACTCGATTACTCTACTTTATCACTCTACTTTATTACTCTACTTTATTACTCGATTACTCTACTTTATTACTCGATTACTCTACTTTATTACTCTACTTTATTACTTTACTTTATTACTCTACTTCATCACTCTACTTTATTACTCTACTTTATTACTCTACTTTATTACTCTACTTTATTACTTTACTTTATTACTTTACTTTATTACTCTACTCCATTACTTTACTTTATTACTTTACTTCATTACTTTACTTTATTACTCTACTTCATTACTTTACTTTATTACTCTACTTCATTACTCTATTTTATTACTCTACTTTATTACTCTATTTTATTACTCTATTACTCTACTTTATTACTTTATCACTCTACTTTATCACTCTACTTTATCACTCTACTTTATTACTCTACTTTATCACTCTACTTTATCACTCTACTTTATCACTCTACTTTATTACTCTACTTTATCACTCTACTTCATTACTCTACTTTATCACTCTACTTTATTACTCTACTTTATCACTCTACTTTATCACTCTACTTTATCACTCTACTTTATTACTCTACTTTATTACTTTACTTTATTACTCTACTTTATTACTTTACTTCATTACTCTATTTTATTACTCTATTTTATTACTCTACTTTATCACTCTATTTTATTACTCTACTTTATTACTTTACTTTATTACTCTACTTTATTACTTTACTTCATTACTCTATTTTATTACTTTACTTTATTACTCTACTTTATCACTCTACTTAATTACTTTATTACTCTACTTCATTACTCTACTTTATCACTCTATTTTATTACTCTACTTTATTACTTTACTTTATTACTCTACTTTATCACTCTACTTAATTACTTTATTACTCTACTTCATTACTTTTATTACTCTACTTTATTACTCTACTTTATCACTCTACTTTATTACTCTACTTTATCACTCTACTTTATTACTCTACTTTATTACTCTATTTTATTACTCTACTTTATCATTCTACTTAATTACTTTATTACTCTACTTTATCACTCTACTTTATCACTCTACTTTATTACTCTACTTTATTACTCTACTTTATTAATTTATTACTCTACTTCATTACTCTACTTTATCACTCTACTTTATCACTCTACTTTATCACTCTACTTTATCACTCTTCTTTATTACTTTATCACTCTACTTCATTACTCTACTTTATCACTCTACTTTATTACTCTACTTTATCACTCTACTTTATTACTCTACTTTATCACTCTACTTTATTACTTTATTACTCTACTTTATCACTCTACTTTATTACTCTACTTTATTACTCTACTTTATCACTCTACTTTATCACTCTACTTTATTACTCTACTTTATCACTCTACTTTATTACTTTATTACTCTACTTTATCACTCTACTTTATTACTCTACTTTATTACTCTACTTTATCACTCTACTTTATCACTCTACTTTATCACTCTACTTTATTACTCTACTTTATCACTCTACTTTATTACTTTATTACTCTACTTTATCACTCTACTTTATCACTCTACTTTATTACTCTACTTTATTACTCTACTTTATCACTCTACTTTATCACTCTACTTTATTACTCTACTTTATTACTCTACTTTATCACTCTACTTTATCACTCTACTTTATTACTCTACTTTATCACTCTACTTTATCACTCTACTTTATTACTCTACTTTATCACTCTACTTTATTACTTTATTACTCTACTTTATCACTCTACTTTATTACTCTACTTTATTACTCTACTTTATCACTCTACTTTATCACTCTACTTTATCACTCTACTTTATTACTCTACTTTATCACTCTACTTTATTACTTTATTACTCTACTTTATCACTCTACTTTATCACTCTACTTTATTACTCTACTTTATTACTCTACTTTATCACTCTACTTTATCACTCTACTTTATTACTCTACTTTATTACTCTACTTTATCACTCTACTTTATCACTCTACTTTATTACTCTACTTTATTACTCTACTTTATCACTCTACTTTATTACTCTACTTTATCACTCTACTTTATTACTCTACTTTATCACTCTACTTTATCACTCTACTTTATTACTCTACTTTATTACTTGTTTGTGCGTTTCTTTTCAGCCGTTAAATTCGGCATCAAGCCCGAAGACGTCCTGCTGGTCCACGACGAGCTGGACAAGCCTCTGGGCAAAGTCGTCCTCAAACACGGAGGAAGTGCCAGGTGGGTTTCCTGTTTCCTGTTTCCAGTTTCCTGTTTCCAGTTTCCGGTTTCCGGTTTCCTGTTTCCGGTTTCTGTCGTCGCGACGCTTGAAATCTTCTCCAAATAATATTTGTGAAGCTTTCAGTTTGTCAGATAAATAAATAACTTTGATTTTTTTTTGTACCTCGGCATCAGGCTGTAGCTGCTTAATCGATTTAGTTATCAACCATTAAATTGACGGTCGACTATTTAGATAATTAATTAATAGGTTTGGAGTCATTTTTAAAGAAAACATCAGATTGCAGCTTCTTAAATGTGAATATTTTCTGGTTTCTTTACTTTTCTGTGAAAGGAAACAGAATAGTAATAATAGTAATAATCAGCAGATTGATCGGCGTTGACAATAATTGTTGCAGCCGAACATTATAACATACTGATCATGCTTTAGAATCTGCCTTTGACACTGAATAATTAGAGTTATAAGCACTCGGGAATATTCATAATGATTTAAAACCACAATCAAAGCACATTAACAAGCATTTTACAAGACTTACAAGGGCAAATATATCATTTATAATACTTCAAAATTCAAATAAAAAAATCTGTGTGTAATTCTTCATATTTGATATATCATCATATTTATAAATCTGATAGTTTTATAATTATTTTTAATGTATTATAATAATAGTTTTTCTTGCATATATTTATTGATATGTTTTCACTTTACTTAAAGCAAACCGTTAAGATTACAGTTGTTAGAAATATTGGGACGCTTATTGTAACATTCTGTGCAAACGAAAACGTCTCGACCTTTGACCCCTCGTTCTCTCTTCAGAGGTCACAATGGAGTGCGCTCCTGTGTCGACTGCCTCCACACGGATGTGAGTTATTTATTATTGCCCTTTATTATTAATAAGAGTTATTATTGCCCTTTATTAATAAGAGTTATTATTGCCCTTACCAGGTGATGCCCCGTCTCCGGGTGGGGATCGGCCGCCCGGTGGGCAGGGCCCCCGTGGAGGTCCACGTACTGGGCCGCTTCTCGTCCTCCGAGCAGAAGGTTCTGGAGCGGGTTCTGGTCCAGAGCGTGGACCTCCTCCTCTCCCAGCTCTCCCAGGAGGACTCCCCCTCCCCACCAGCAGGGGGCGCCGGGCAGCAGACGTGACGATGATGGATCAGCAGGAACCTGCGCCAGTTATTCATATTATTCAGTTTATTTTGTATAGCCCAATATCACAAATTGTATTATTTATGACGTTTCCTGATGACGGGACGTTAACCCTCTGATTGCCATGCCGATGCACATTTTATATATTTATTCTGATTTAATAATAAATGTAAAGGACTGAAGTCTTGCTTGAGGTAAATGTGTCATTTCCATGTATTATATTTATGAATGCCATTTATTAAAACGTATGATACCTTACTAGAAAGTTGTTATATATATTATATTTATATGTATACTTTTCAAAATAAACCTCCATCTTCACAGGAAACTATTTTTAAAATGATGTTTAATGAAGATGATGAAATACTTAGTTATGTTTAATAAAGATGATAAAATACTTAGTTATGTTTAATAAAGACGTTTGTTTGGGTTAAAGTTACGTTCCATAAACATCCGCTCCCTCCCTGTCTGAGCTTTCGAGGTGTTTATACTTCCTGGTTCATGATTACGTGAATAACAGACAATAAAGTCGTGGATTATGTACGTTATATACGTCATTATGCTCCTCTTTTCCTTTCTTTTTCAGCCGGATGAGGCCTGACCTCTAGACCTCTAATCCTGATTTTAATGATTTAAAAAAGCCAATTTAATCATAATTTATTATTTGCACAATTGCTAACAAAAATATTCAAACGCATGAAATAATGTGTCGCTCATTGGAGCGAATCTGAGCGTACGATTGGCTCGTGGGGGCTTCACCTATTGGCCGACGTGGTCTCTGAGACTGATCTGTGATCAGCTGCCTTCAGAGGACCGGGAGGGGTTATGAATCACGTTTGTGACATCAGAGAGCTGTGTTACACTCCTGAGTCAAACAGGAAGAAACACAACAACAACAACAACAACAACAACAAAAAGCTACTATTCTTGAAGCTCAATTTCTCCTCCTTTAGTATCCGAAAGTGGCATCGAACACACGGTTCCCCTCACGACCTGCTCGCTCCCGTCTTGGTGTCGTCCCCCCCCCCCCGTCTTGGTGTCCCCCCCCCCCCCCCCCCCCCGTCTTGGTGTCCCCCCCCCCCCTTCCCGATTGTCACACTAATTACACTCTTCAGCAATTAGGCGACTTTAATGAGTTGCATCCAGTCAAGAGGCGCAGAGAATGTGTGTGTGTGTGTCTGTGTGTGTGAGTGTGTGTGTGAGTGTGTCTGTGTGCGTGTGTGAGTGTGTGTGTGTGTATCTGTGTGTGTGAGTGTGTGTGTGTCTGTGTGTGTGAGTGTGTGTGTGAGTGTGTCTGTGTGCGTGTGTGAGTGTGTGTGTGTGTGTCTGTGTGTGTGAGTGTGTGTGTGTGAGTGTGTGTGTGTGTGGCTGTGTGTGTGAGTGTGTGTGTGTGTGTGTCTGTGTGTGTGAATGTGTGTATGTTTGTGTCTGTGTGTGTGAGTGTGTGTGTGTGTGAGTGTGTGTGTCTGTGTGCGTGTTTGTGTCTGTGTGTGTGTGTGTGTGAGAGTGTGTGTGTGTGTGTGTATGTGTGTGTGTCTGTGTGAGTGTGTTTGTGTCTGTGTGAGTGAGTGTGTGTGTGTGTGTCTGTGTGAGTGTGTGTGTGTTTGTGTCTGTGTGCGTGTGTGAGTGTGTGTGTGAGTGTGTGTGTGTGTCTGTGTGCTTGTGTCTGTGTGAGTGTGTGTGTGTTTGTGTCTGTGTGTGTGTGAGTGTGTGTATGTGTGTGTTTGTGTCTGTGTGTGAGTGTGTGTGTGTTTGTGTCTGTGTGTGTGAGTGTGTTTGTGTTTGTGTCTGTGTGTGTGAGTGTGTGTGTGTGTGTGTCTGTGCGTGTGAGTGTGTACATGTGTGTGTGTGAGTGTGTGTGTATGTGTGTGTATGTGTGAGTGTGTGTGTGTGTGTGTGTGAGTGTGTGTGTGTGAGTGTGTGTGAGTGTGTGTGTGTGTGTGTGTGTGTGTGTGTGTGTGAGTTTGTGTGTGTGTGTGTGCGTGTGTGTGCGCGTGTGTGCGTGTGTCTGTGTATGTGTGCGTGTGTGTGTGTGAGTGTATGTGTGTGTGTGTGTGTGTATGTGTGTGTGAGTGTGTGTGTGTGTCTGTATGTGTGTGTGTGTGTGTGCGTGTGTGTGTGTGTAAGTGCGTGTGTGTGTGTGTGTGTGTGTATGTGTGTGTGAGTGTGTGTGTGTGTGTCTGTATGTGTGTGTGAGTGTGTGTGTGTGTGTGTGTGTATGTGTGTGTGAGTGTGTGTGTGTGTGTCTGTATGTGTGTGTGTGTGTGTGTGAGCCTAAAAGAGCATATAACCTGAATGAGCACAAAGGATCTAGATTGCGATGCAGAAGAAAGAAACAAAAGGCTGAACATTGTTTAGAGCGGCTTGTTTGAGGCCTTCTGTCTCTGCAGCTCAGAGTCACAAAGGCTGCAGGGACACACTTGTGGACCTGAGGGGGGGGGCTCAAAGGAAGCCCCCCCCCCCCCCCCCTGACGGTGACCCCGTTGAGCCTCCATCGGGCCACTTTCCCAGCCCTCTTCCTCGCTGGTCAGCGAGCTTCACCGCCGCCTTTCAATAACTTCTCTTCTGCAGGAGGTCAGAGGTCAGCAGTGGGGCTGGACACCTGGACCCTAAAATTTATTCAGGAATGGGGACCTCCAACCTCCCCCCCCCCCCCTCCCCCCCTTTGCACTACAGCCGGGCGTAGCGGGCTGACAGTGGCCTGGTGGGGGGTCTTCTCACAGTGGTGCTAACTCTGCAGAAACACACAACAAGCCCACCGGCTCTGGGGAATTCTATTAATGTTACACAACCATGTTCTATACTCACGAGGCTGCAGAGAGGTCCATGTCCACCTCTATATCTCAACATCTAGGAACATAAATGTGCTTCAGATGAGATATTTATTTAAATGTCACAATGGTTTGCCATAAAAGGAGTTGAGAATAAATTATCTGGACTTTGGTGCCCTCCAAAGGTTTCTCTTCTGACCACCAGGGGGCGACTCCTCTGGTTGTATAGAAGTCTATGCTTCATGTGTTAAAGCTGCATTCTCTCTCCTGACCACCAGGGGGCGACTCCTCTGTTTGTATAGAAGTCTATGCTTCATGTGTTAAAGCTGCATTCTCTCTCCTGACCACCAGGGGGCGACTCCTCTGGTTGTATAGAAGTCTATGCTTCATGTGTTAAAGCTGCATTCTCTCTACTGACCACCAGGGGGCGACTCCTCTGGTTGTATAGAAGTCTATGCTTCATGTGTTAAAGCTGCATTCTCTCTACTGACCACCAGGGGGCGACTCCTCTGGTTGTATAGAAGTCTATGCTTCATGTGTTAAAGCTGCATTCTCTCTACTGACCACCAGGGGGCGACTCCTCTGGTTGTATAGAAGTCTATGCTTCATGTGTTAAAGCTGCATTCTCTCTACTGACCACCAGGGGGCGCATACAAAATACACATACAAAATACTTGAGTTTTAATATTAGGACTTTTATTGTGAAATGGGAGGAGGTTTTATTTTAATGTAAATAAGGCCCTTTTATCCATCCACATTTGAACAAAGGTTGTTTGTTTTTAATTAAAATATAAGATGTTACTGAGTTTGCTATTTGTTTTAACTGTTATTTGTGTTCTTTATGTGAAGTTTCTCGTTGTTTTTAACTTGTTGCTGTTTTGTTTAAAATCTAAATGGGACTATCCCAGTAAAATAAAACTCAAATTCAAAAAAGCAATGACATATATTATTTTAACTGGTGGAAGTGCAACATTAAATGGTGTCCCTATATTAGTGTTTTTTTAAAATATATTGTCATCTCTGTCATCTTTATATTGTCAGATAATTGTCTACCTTTGAAGGTGGAAGTATTGCAATTTGGTGCAATGGTCCCGTAATTGTATTTTGTATGCTAACATTATATTTAAATGCATATCTATATAATACTACTTACATGGACACAGTGTCTCAGAATAGTGACCTTACTGAGCTTCATGCTATTTTTATCCCCATTAGTCTTCAGAAAATCACTCACGAAGTCCTTTTAATATTCTGCACTGAACTATCACCACTCTTTTTTTACGTGTTTTTTAATTATGAAGTGAAGTCCCGATGAGCATTAATAACTCGTCCCTTCTCCCCTTTCCATGAACAGAATCTCCAGCGATCTCGGGCCTCCTGCACTAAATTATTCTTCCCGGCCGTGAAAAGGCAGCAGCGGCCCTTTAAGAGGCAAACGAGCATCCAAAACCCCGCGGAGGAAACGTTAGCTCAGCGTCCGCGCAGCAGAGGGAAGGGTCCACCGGCGCCCTGAAGGCAAGGCCTGCTGGGTAATTTATCCCTTAACTCCCTCGCCCCACTGTTTACATTCGTCTTGTATTATCACCGTGTGACGTGAGTCTGAGAAGCTAATGCAGCTACAGGCTAATCAAGATTTCATTGTTTCATACCCCAAAATCACACGTGTTATTACATTAAGTTCTCATAAGGGTCTGGCTGCATATGAAGGAGTTCCTCAAGAGTGATCTAGTTACATATATTTAAGCTTTTAATGTATCTCGGCATCTCCACGCCTCACGTTTTCCATCCATCTCCAGGAAGTAGTTAGCATACATTATTAGTTAGCTTTAGATAACTAAACTACTCAGTTAGGTTTAGACAACTAAACTACGTAGTTAGGTTTAGACAACTAAACTACTAGTTAGGTTTAGACAACTAAACTACTCAGTTAGGTTTAGACAACTAAACTACTGTTAGGTTTTGACAACTAAACTACTAGTTAGGTTTAGACAACTAAACTACGTAGTTAGGTTTAGACAACTAAACTACTAGTTAGGTTTAAATAACTAAACTACTCAGTTAGGTTATGACAACTAAACTACGTAGTTAGGTTTAGACAACTCAACTACTCAGTTAGGTTATGACAACTAAACTACTCAGTTAGGTTTAGACAACTAAACTACTAGTTAGGTTTAGACAACTAAACTACTAGTTAGGTTATGACAACTAAACTACGTAGTTATGTTTAGACAACTAAACTACTCAGTTAGGTTTTGACAACTTAACTACTAGTTAGGTTTAGACAACTTAACTACTAGTTAGGTTATGACAACTAAACTACGTAGTTATGTTTAGACAACTAAACTACGTAGTTAGGTTTTGACAACTAAACTACTCAGTTAGGTTATAACAACTAAACTACGTAGTTAGGTTTAGACAACTAAACTACGTAGTTAGGTTTAGACAACTTA